>NC_142930.1:98851648-98969148 GCF_046866305.1 Octopus bimaculoides | reverse complement strand
CATACATTTCTATGCATTTGATGTAACACGGATGTAATGGGACGAAGCTTCAGGGCATCATAAACAGAGGTGATTTTTTTTTCTTTTTATAGAAACGATTCTCAAAGGACCAAACGTACAAAGAGAAGATTCGTATACACTTGGTATAACATGCTACACTTCATTCCTGTGATATTTTTCAAATTATACATCACCAATACTATTTTGAATGACATGAGCTAACGTGGGAGTTTCTACTTAATCATCCATCCTGTTAGAAATATGAGCGAAATCTCCATAGAATCATACCCTACTGTTTCAAAATAGGATATATTGTATGTATGTATGTATGTATGTATATATATATATATATATATATATATATATATATATATACACACACACATAAATACATACATATACATGCATACACACATACACAAACACATATATTTATATCTATATTTATACCCTTATATATACATAGATATTTTCATGCATATATATATATATATATATATATATATATACATATATATATATATATATATATATATATATATATATATATATATATATATATATATATATCATATGTGTGTGTGTATGTATATATGTATCTACATATATATATAAATATATATATATATATGTATAACTACAGTGTGTCATATGTGATAGAATAGTCAAGGACAGAAAACATTGTGGCCTATGTTTATTCACTCAGAGCTGACGTGGACCAAAACGAAAAGAACAACCATTTCAAATTTGAATGACAAACTCATCACTGAAAGTACTTGAAGTCAAAACCACCAAAGAAATCCCAATGTGGCTGCACGATTTGCTAGAAATAATGGCTCAGTATTTCTCAAATTTCACCCTTCACTGTTCAATTAGATAAATACTAAATAATAGGGAAGGACACATTAGATATTGTAGTCCTTGATAAATAAAGAGTAAAAGAAAGAACCATGAGATGCTCATAGCTGGAATTTCTATGATAAGATCTGCTCTCCATCGACAGAATAGGGATGTTGAAGCTCTGGCTATGTGTGAAGGAGACTCCTGCCACCAAAAATTTCAAACTAGTTACATATGTATTGGGGTGGTTGGTGTTAGGAAGGGCAACCAGTCATAAAAACCCTGCCAGAATAGATACTGAAGCTTGGTGCGGTCTCCTGCCCAGCCAGCTCCTCAAATCATCCAACCACTAGTGTAGCTAGGGGGGACGGTAGAGGTGGTCCATCCCGGGTGGAACTTTTCATCCTGTTGTAGGCTACTGCTGTAGGCAATATGTGTATTTTGCAGAGTCCGGGGGCTGCAAATGGAAGGGCTGACTCATAACTCATTGATACTTGATTAAAAGCTTTTTGGATAACTCCATTGAGCGATGAACCTGTCTTTTGTTGCGAGGAATATTGTGCATCTAGAGCTACATTGTATAATTTGTCCTTGCTATTTCTAAGATTGTAGGGTCTGATCTAAGGGAGATTTAGCATTTATTTTCAGCAGAATGATCACTTGCCTAGAGATTCAGTTGTTGTCTCTGGATGTTGTAGATGTGATTAGGGATGTAGATAAATACCATGCAGAGACTTCTTTGTTTGGTTCACTTCTGCAAATGGGAGTGACTGTCCAAGTAATATTAACCAGGGATTTATTAGCCAGCAGATCTGAGTTTAATTTCTCTGTGTATGGCTACAAGAGGAAATGGGTCCAACTGGTCTCTTCTTTAAGTTCAGAGATTCAACTACATCATTGATGGATGTCTGCAGTCAGCAAAAGTCAAGTAATTCACTTTATTATCTGACAATAGACAGTGTTTCACCTCTGTTTAACTGGTGATATATTTGTTGTAGAAGTCACTACAAATTTCTTCTCTATAAGGAGTAACATAGACTTTTTTATGGGGAGTATAAAGGATTCTTCTACAGAGAGTATCACAGAGAGTATCAAAGGATTCTTCTACAGAGAGTATCATTGATATTTTTATAGCTGAATATCATGGACTTGTCTGTGGAGAGTATCATTACTGCCATATTTACCTCGCCACACTCTCCTATATTGTGACTACCATAATATTTACTGTCTTCATTATTTATGTTGTATTGTGACCTCAGTGATATAAACATTCTTACTTCATAGGGAGTATCATGAAAATGTTATATCCAAGTCCTTATTGGGAACTTTTATATCTCTTCTGGTCCTTAGTGAGGGCTTTAAGACATGTCTAAACTCTTAAAATACTCTCTCCTTGCTTCTTCTGGTGTATTGTCATAGCCCTTATACAATTATTACCTCATTTCTTCCATAGTACTCTCACACAGTTGAAGTGATAATATTTTATTCTGACCAATGAGAAGGAGTATTATATATCTATCTATCTATCTATATATATATATATATATATATATATATATATATATATATATATTACTGGTTTGAAACTTGAAAATGAGGTACGATTTTGTATTAATTATATTACTGCAAGTGCTGCTGTTTCCGCTATGACTTGTTGTCTTTGACATTGTTTTGCTTGTTGTTGCTGTTGTAAATTCTATTCTTTTGTTTTTCTTGTTCTTTGTTTTATTGCTGTAATTGTTGTTAATGCAATTGCTGCAGCTTTTGAATCTCAACACATCCCTGATTTAAGGCATTCCAGCCATATCTACCCATTATTTTTTTTCCTATTAAATTTCAGAATTTAAAATGTATATAGAACCACATTATCCAGTGTATCCTCTCTACCTTTTCATATATACAGTGTAATTTAAGAGAGATTTAGCTACTATTCCTAGCAAGTCATGTAACCATATAGTAGTTCCTTTGAAGCCTTGTTGTTTCTTTTGTAATTGCTATCAGATTAAAATAAGAGAAAGGAGAAAAGAGTTAAACTATTGGAACAAAACTAGCAACTTTAAGACCTAGATTACACATGTTTTGCACTCATATACAGTTGATGGAACAGCCATGCTACTGAAATATAAGAATCATTGGCAATTCAAGGAACTTGCTGAACAAAATGAAAGTTGATTTATTTACTTGACCCTAATTTAAAACTATAACACTACTGGCAGTTCACCCTAAGTCACATTTCATAGTCCGATAGACAATTTGACTAAAATTACATTTGGCAGTTTGGTAGGGAATTTAATTGAAGTTGCACAAGTCAGTCAGCCTAATAGTAAATTTAGCAAAAATTTATGTAGGGCAGCTTGGTAGGGGATTTGACTAAAATTACACATAGCAGACTACTATGGAATTTCACATTTTACTACATATAATAGTTTGTTAAAGAACTTGATTAAAGTCGCATATAAACATTTGCAAGAGAATTTAACTTCAGTTACACATGACAGTCCAGTAGATACTTTAACTGAAGTCACATGAGATAGTCTTCTACAAAATTTGGCTAACTCACGAGTAGTAGTCTGCTGGGAAATTTGACTACTAAGAAAGTAGCAGTGAAATAGTTAATGAAGAAACTTTAGCATTAATGAAAGAAACCCTTCCATTCTGAAGAGTTCTTTGTAACTGCTATGAGGATTACATTTCTTACAGCTAAGATATTTATTTACAGGCTGTCTTGTAGAATATATGAAGAGTTAGAACAAAGTTTGTGACACTATATTAATAAAAAAGGCTATTGTAGATGCTAATGTTTATGTCTACAGTAGTAAGGTGGAAATGCCTGAACACTTATGTAGATATTAAAGTAATACATACATGCATACATGCATACATATGTATACATACATACATACATATATATACATACATACATACATATATATACATACATACATATATATACATACATACATATATATACATACATACATATATATACATACATACATATATATACATATATATATATATATATATATATATATATATATATATAAAGGCAGAAACATTAGCATGCTGGACAAAATGTTTAGCAGCATTTCTTCTGGTTTTACAATTTGAGTTCAGATTCCACTGAGGTTGACTTTACTAAGTATCAGTCAAGAACTGGGGTCAATGTAATCAACTAAACCCCTCCCCAAAAATTTCAGGCCTTGTGCCTATGTAGAAAGAATTATGCTATACACACACACACACACACATAATCCTGAGCTGATCCAATACATTAGAAATTATTGAGGATTGACTGAATAATGTAGCATACCAGCCGATAGATCAGCAGTCTGTATTCCATTCCCATCATTGCATTTTAACCAGGGTTTTAATCCTTTACAATTCACTTAGAGGACAATTGATATAACAGAACTTATTGACCCAAGCAAACAGTCAAACTGTGAAATTTTTTAGAGGCTTGTTAACTTTCAGTGATGAGTTCTGCTCATTATGTGAGTATAGTTTAAAAACAGAACAGGCTCCATTAAGTCTACCTGATTTGAGAGATGTTATATGAAGACAATAAGCTAGTGAAGGATCCCTTATGTAGTTGCTCAGCCAGCTAGAAATATCAGCCAAATCTCATTTAAACTCTTACCACAACATTTTATAAAGCATATATTGAACATGATAACCTGAGATTCACTGTTTATATTAAAAAAATAATAAACAGCATGGTCATGGCTTGAATATCTTTTATGATAGGCCTTTTGCATCAGGGCTGACCAAAACAACATCAGCAACTCTAAGTTCCTTTGGAGCCAATGGACCAAATTCTAGATGTCACTCTTAGGTTTGTTGAACCTATATGCCTTCTGAAAAGTAACATCTTTTAGAAATGACACAAACATATACAAATATGCTACACACTTAAATTAAAGAAATAACAAATCAAGGAAAATGCTTGAATGGATAAAGATCTCAGCTACTTGTCTAACCTCATTATTCACACAGGGGACATCTTTTACCTTTTCAATTAGCTGAAGATGAAGCATTAAGTCTACTGTAGAAGTAGTCCATTGTCCTATTCAGTGAGGAAATTTTCTCTCATCTGCATAAGCCAACGTAAGCAAGAGAGAGTTATGAACCATTATTGATTATGGACAGATGAACCGATTAACTAAAAGTAATTTTTTAAGTTTCTGTAGAAAAAAGTCAGACAGGTAACCAGTATAACTTTGATCAATTAATCTCTTTGTTTAATAGCCTAAGATAAATACGAAGAAGAACTGGTATCAAGAAACAAGAAACATTCACTTCTTTGTAGCAGACTAAAGTCCCTTCCGAAAGAAGTGATATGGCTCATCTGATAATAACTTCCAAAAGTAGTTTTAAACAAAGCCATTATGAATCCCTACAATTTATAAAGAATTAACTAAATTCTATTCCTATTCAGATGAAAAGCAACTCTCCTTTAAGATAGGGAACCAGTCAAACTTGAATATTATTCCTATAAGATATAGTAACTATTTTCAACTGTTATAAAAATTATTAATATATAATTGTTTAAATTATTTGAAAGTTATGGAATTATTTCATTAGCAGAATGAGTAAATTGGCTCTTAAAAATTATAAGTCACTATGTTAGACTATGGCTGAGACTAGCATGTTAGGCAAGAAAGCTGAATGAAAGTGCTCATAGAATTTGCAAGCCCATTCAATCTGGTGAACTTCATGTCACAAATTCTTAGTTTCAGTATCTAAAAATAATGCCTGAAGGGAAAATGCAGACAGGGTGAGAACCAGGGTTCAAGTTCAAATGATTGCCACAGAGTGAACCTTACTAAAGGCACTGAAGGACCAGGTGGTATGTTGAACTGTATGACATCTTAGGCTTACCACCCAAATGCCAATACAATTTTAAAATCTCAAAGTCCATAAATATCTACCACAAACATCCACAATAATATATATGCAACAATCTAAATAGACATTATATATATTCTTAATAAATATTTATAAAATTGTGCATGTATTTTCCTCTCTCTCTTTTTTTTCTTCTTCTGTTTTTACTTTTCCATCATTTACTCATTAATCATTGACATAATTAATAATCTAATTAAGTGCATTAATTTCTGACATTGCATGGAAACATTAAAGAAGAAAAAAAATTACTCCCACAAATTAGTAGAACTTCTGGCAATAAAATTTGTCTGTTGATGCTAGAAAATATGCATTTCAATAAATTTTCAAAAAATTTTAAAATTCAGAAAAGTTTAGGGAAATAGCTGTAACTATATTTATTAGTTTTATTAAACTGTTAAACAAAGTAGAAGTTAGTGAAAGCTTCTTACATAAAACTATGGTACACATTTTGCCAACTGAAATCTCATTATAATTCATGAAATAATTGAATTAGCATTGAAATATATTTAATTATGAATATTCTAATAGAGGCAATTCAAAGAAGGTTGGTAACTTGTAGCAAGACTGATCTGTTGTGGACTGGTTTCAAAAGGTGGGCTTCAAAAGTTGTGATGGTATATTTTTAAGAAGTTTGCTTCACAACCACATGATTCTGAGTTCAATTTCAATGCATGGCAACTTGGATAAGTGTCTACACACACACACATTCTCACATACTCATTAGAGCACCAACCAAAATGCCTTGCAGTATTTGTATTGATTCTCTGCAAACTGAGTTTAAATCCTTTCAGTGACAAAAGAAAAAAATTAAGGTATTGAATTAAGGCCATGGATAGGCTGATGCATAAGAATGTCAATATGCCTTGTGATATTTATTCTGGCTGTTTGTGTTTTGAGTTCAAACCCCACCATGGCCTGCTTGGGTGGCTGACTTAGTCTACCAACTGGTCTAACACCACCATCTAGCACCTTGGGTGCTCTTAGTAGAGATCACTCCGCTGCAAGAAATAAGACCAGTTCTCTAGCTTGAGGATATCCTCCTCCTTCCATTTCATTTGTCTTGCAGTCTTTTGAAGAGGGTCACGAATACTGCCTCCTACCCACCAACCCACTGACTAAAAGATGGTAAAAGACCCCTTCCACATACACATGAACACAACTCACACATACATACACATCTGTAAGTGTATGTGTATTTTTTACTGTTTTAAGTTGTATTGTCCACTAGTTTCAGTCATTAGATTGTGGCCGTGCTGGGGCACCACTTTGAAAAATTTTAGTTGAACAAATCAACCCCAGTACTTTTTTTAAAACCTTATACTTATTCTATTAATCCTTTGCCAAACCGCTCAGTTATGGGACATAAACACACCAAAACTAGTTGTCAAGCAGTTGTGAGAGGCAAGCACAGTCACAAAAACATATATACTTAAATACATACATACATACATATATATATATATATATATATATATATATATATATATATATATATATATATATATATATATATATATATATATATATATATATGAAAGGCATTTCCCAGTTTCTGCCTACCAAATCTACTCTCAGGGCTTTGGTTGGCCAGCTATACATTAACTAAAGATATAAGCATTGGTGAGAAAACAAAAACCTGATGACACTTCCTTGTCATTCTTACTGCCAGAAATGATGATAACTGGAGTGAAATGAAGTAAACCAGTGATTGCCCATTCAGAACCTGTAGCTAACAATATCAGTGTTCACATATTGTAATATAAAATATATAAATAAATATATACTTATAACTAGCTTCATATTTAGATATAACAACTATATCATGACTTAGATGACTGTTAATAGTTCTGTCTATTATGCAGTGTCATTGAATGTAATGAAGATGTTTCAACAAAATGTCATTAAATTATGATGAAGATAAAGGTAAAGAGCCCCTTCAGTCATGTATGACCACGGGATTGCACCTAGAAAGTTCCCCTCCAAGGCACAAGTCAGGCGAGGTTGTATATGGAAGACCAGCAGTCACCCATGCATACCAGCCTCTCCTCTCCGTGGCACTGATGTTATCCAAGGGAAAAGCAAAGGCCGATAGAGCTTGGCACCAGTGACATCGCAACTCATGTTGGTGTGCTTATGTCCCCATAACTTAGTGGTTCGGCAAAAGACTGTAATAGAATAAGTACTAGGCTTACAAAGAATAAGTCCTGGGGTCGATTTGCTCGACTAAAGGTGGTGCTCTAGCATGGCCACAGTCAAATGACTGAAACAAGTAAAAGGATAAAGGAATAAAAGAATAGTAGATAGAACTATTAATCAACAAAAACAAAAATGAATAAAACAGGTTTTGTGCGTTCTTAAATAACTGAAGTAATTCTTTTAAAACTGTTACAGTTTTAATATGCAGTCATTTACCAAAAACACCTCTGGAATTATTGGTAGATAAATAGATAGATAAACCTCAACTGTTTTCACTCTATCTGTCTGTTTGTCTGTCTATTTATCTATCTGTCTATCTATCCTTATTGTTTTAATAGCCTGCAAGAAGAAAAAAAATTATGTAACTGAGCATTAAAGAGTTAATGATGGCAATTTTTAATATTTATACATCTTATTTTCATCTTTTATCTTTGTATATGATTTCATTTATGGCTTTTCTTGCACTTGTCACAATATATCCCTGAGGTATACATTCAGCACATGACTATAACACACACACACACACAGACATATGCACGCGCATACATGCATGTGTGTGCTCACACACATGAAGACACACATTGTGTGTTGTTTTTTTTTCCTGTTAATGGAGCATGTTTTATTATATATTGATGTAATTTATGTCTTTGACTGTATGTAGTTAGCATGCTTGTCTGTAGATGTGGTGCAGCAGCAATGCATATATAGAAAGAGAGAGTCTTATTTCTTAGACAACAAAACTATGGAATTTTGGTTCATTGGTAATGTGATTTGATCAACAACATTGAGTTTATTGTCATTCAATAAAACATTAGGATTGATATAATCAACTAACCCCTCCCCACAAATTTCTAGCCTTATACCTATTTTAAAAATTATTATTATTATTATTATTAATATTATTATTATTATTATTATTATTATTATTATTATTATTATTATTAAGATGGCATGCTGGCAGAATCATTATTGCACTGAACAAAAATTGCTTAGTGATATTTTTTCTGGTTTTACTTTTCCGAGTTCAAATGCCACTGAGGTTGACTTTGCGTTTTCATATTTTTAAGATTGATGGAAATAACTACCAGCTGTATACTAGGGTCGAAGTAATCGATTAGACCCCCTCCCCTAAAATTTCAGGGACCACCATCATGATCATCATCATTGCTGCCGCTGCCACCGTCGTCATCGTCATGTCATCATCATCATCATCATCAAGGCAGAGCAGCATTTCATCCATCTTTCTTAGGATTCTTGCAGAATATAGGATGGAACTTTTCTGTCTTTTGACAATGCAAGTTTTACTTCCAATATCTTTCAGTCTTTTAGGCAGCATTTTGGGTGTTGTGCCAAGTACACCAACTATTATAGGAATAATTGTTGTCTTTGTCTTCCACAGTCTCTTCAGCTCCCTGGCTAGATCCTGATATTTGTTAAGTTTTTTCAATTTCTTTGGTATTGACTCTGATATAAGGAACTGCAATGTCTATGATCATACACTGTTTGTTTATTCTGTTCTCTGTAATCATATCTGGTCTTCTTGCTTCAATAGTATGGTTAGTCTTTATTGGGAAGTCTCATAAAATTGTGTGATACTCATTTTCTATCACAGCCTCTGGTTTGTGTTTATACCACTTTTCTGTTACCTACACAATCATGTCTGTGCTTATACTATTTTTCTACTTGTATACTGCACTCACTCAAGAGATGATTGATACTTTCATTTCCATTTCTGTAGATTCTACATTTGCTGTCTGACTAAGTTTTGATGATCTTTGTCTTTATCATATTTGTTCCATGGCTTGTTCCTGAGCAGCTATAATTAGTATTTTGGTCTCTCATTTCAGGTTCTTGTCTGTTAGCCAGAGCCAGCAATTTTTACTTCCAATATTCTGTTTGTTACATGAATTGGCCATGTATTTCCATTTGCTTGCTCTCTTGTTCTTTCTTTTAATTCTTCCATGTTTCATTCACTTTTTCAGTATCTCCAACTGCCAACAGTATTCTTTCTTTATTCTGCACAATATAATTTTTCCATCCCATTATCATGATACTAATGGAGTCTTCTGTGTTTAGTAAATCCTCTGCCTTCTTCCTTTCTTGGTAGACAGAGTCTGTTAGTTTTACTTTTAGGATGGTGTGCATTGTGTATTCTCAGCATCTCTTCAGTTCTATCCAAGAAGCATTTCATTTCTTCTAGCTCTTTATGTCCTGAGTTCAAATTCTGCTGAAGTTGACTTTGACTTTTATCCTATTAGGGTTGATTAAATAAGTACCAGTCAAGCACTGGAATTGATGTAATGGATAAGCCCCCTGAGTGTAATTAGTCAGAACAAATATCGCAGGGCATGTTGCCCAACTCTCTGATAATTCTGCCAATTTGTTGCTAATAGGTAACATAGTCTTGCTTACACAGTGCCAGGTATAATAGCAAAATAATCACTACTAGAACACGTTTTATCAAAGGTCTTTCCTATTGAGACTGAGTTGGGGTTGGAGTTCATACAAGCACTCTTATCTAAAGGATACTCTAATCAGTAACCTTTGGCTGGTATAAAAATTTTTGTTCATATTATTCAATATTGTATTATTATATAATGATCAATCCCTGGACAGGCCTATGATCAAAGTTGTTTTAACTACAATCAAAGATGGTGCAGCCTCCTGGTTTGCCAGTCCTCAGTCAAACCATCCAAACCATGCCAGCATGGAAAGCGGATGTTAAACGACAATGATGGTCATGATGATGAAAAATGTACTACATTTAGCCATTCTATTTTTGCGTATGGCCATAGCTACATCATCTGATACATATGTTTCTTTTTCGTTAAGATGGTAGAGTGAGATATAAGGTAGATTTGGCTGCTGTTTCTAACAGATGGAGTTACTGAGTAGAAAATCTCTCATTGTCATATATTCTACATAGTTGTTAATCAGCTTAATGTAGCAACCATATCTTTTCAGCAAACGGAATGCTTTTGTTCAGTTTGCAAATTCTGAGTCTTATGACTTCCTAGCAAAGCTGCTTAGGAATATTCAATGAAAAATATTTATGCTATGTTAGATAAAACAACAATAAAATAATGGTAAGAGCTTTCTTTTAACTGTTTGGTACTCATCACTTACAGAAGAAAACAGTATTTTTCCTGCCCCTCTTCTTTCTTCAAGAAAGACCATTTTCTTTACGTCATGTCATATGGAGAACATACATAGTCGCAGCTATTGTTGTTTGGCCTCTGTCTGTGCTTATTTAGCAGAGCTTTGATTGATGATGTACCAGCTGAGGTAATTTAGTATTTTCCAGGCATAGTAAATCTAGGAATACATTAGTTAAATGTATCTTTTAAGCATAGATTTGATTGTAATCTGTCACATGTCAAGCATCTATGTAAAGGCTCTGCTGTTTGTTTATGTGAGGTTATTGTGGTAATAAGTATATAGACCCAGCTCTGTCTTCATCAACCAAATATATGATCAAAAGATCTTCCAACCAGGAGAATTTGACTTTCTTTCATGTACTATATGCATTCATCATTGTTATTTTTAAAGGTGTTATTTGAGGGAGATTTAGCTGCTGTCTATAGTGTGTCAAGTATCCTTATAGAGGCTCTGTCATTTGTTTGAGCAAAATTGTTTTTGTCGTTTAGGTCATGTCTATCCAATGTGAATATGGGACATTTTGTTGTTATTAAGCATCTTGCATAAAGCCCCAGTCATTTGTTCAAGCAAAGTACAAAGTTCAAGCAAAGTACAAAGTTCAAGCAGTAATAGTGAAACCTGTATAGTTGTATATTAACCAAAAGAGCTTTCATGATACAATGAGAGAAAACAAAGAAGCTATATCAGTAATTACATCAAGTAACATTTAATAATGGTTTCAAAGTTTGGCACAAGGCCAGCAATTTTGAGGGATGAAGTAAGTCAATTACGTTGACTCATGTTCAACAGGTTCTTGTTTTATTAACACCAAAAAGGGTGAAAGGTAAGGTTGACCTTGGAGAAATTTGAACTCAGAATGTAAAGATGGACAAAATGCTGCCAAGCATTTTGCCCAATGCAGTAATGATTCTGACAGCTCACCCCTTTTAAGCAACATTTAATATTCTCAAGGTTTATGGGTCTGAATTTTAGCAACTTAATTATTCAACTTATTTTCCTGCCTCCCATGAAGGCATTATTTCAGTATTTCCTTGTAACTGTGCTTTACTCTCTTATAACCTATCTTCCCTGCTCACATATACTCCACTAAAGACTTGTTGGATAAATGCTAATGAAATACTTGACTTTTTTCTTGACCAGGACCATCCATCAATGAGGGATCTACCATACTATCAAAATTTATATATTACAAAGTTAGGTACAGGAATAGCTGTGTTGCAGGGAGAAATGACTGCTGATTTATTGGAATTTCTTAATTGAAATAATCATTAATAAGACTGAGTTATGGACATGTTAGGCTTATTCTTGAGCCATCATAAAAATTGAAACATACAGCTGAACAAGTACCAACATGTAAATGGTGGGCTTCCAAACTAAACCTACAATTTAACTTCATCTTCAAGTGGAAACTATTGCACCTTTACTAGAAATGGGAATGTCACGACTACTATTTTCCATTCTCCTTTTCAGTTTAATGGTTACCTAATGAAGACAATGAAGTACCATTCCATTGTGTCTTCATTAAGACACCATCTCACTGCTTCATCAGAAAATGTCTAAATATAGATATGAGGATTTTTAAAGAAATGGCATATTTTTATGGAACCCAAACACTGCAGCTTAACTCATTTCAAATATTTCAGCTTTACCCTTTTGATATCAAACTGCCTGAGGTCACCTTTGAGTCTGATATAAGCATCCCATTTTAAAATGATCTGAAACAATGCCTTCCATTTAAAATTTAATATTTATGCTCCAAACACCAACTAAATAGTAACAAAGTTATTTTACTAAAGTGTTCAGTATTTTCAAAATTAATTGAAATGAAAGCAGTATTACTCAACTGCAATTTGGTGACAAAATGCTTAACTTAACTCAAATACTTTAATGTAGCTCAAAACCAACGTACCAGCTTATCTCAATTCAAATATTCAGTTAATCTTAACTTCACCCAAATACTAAATGAAAAATATTCATTACAAAGAGATGGCATGACCAACTGGATTAAGGAAAGTACAGAATGCTTTCTAATTCCCAAAGGGCTTTTAAGGGCATGCAATTATTTTTGATTTCACAGTGTTAAGCAGATGAGAAAGAATATCAACTCAACCTGTATTTGATACATATTTGTGAGAGGTAACATTTGCAAATGATTTGGTATCTACACCTCCTGGCAGATTACTTGAGATTACACAGGATAAAACATTCTACTGAGAAACATAAGTGTATTTGAATTCATCATCTTTGGACAGTTAGTGTAATACCTTATCCACTCACACATCCATCTTCTATAAAGAGGGATTAGATGCTGATGCATAACTTTATATGTCATAACTTTTTTGTACATAGGGTAGGTATTTATATGTTGTTTTTGTTTCAATTTATTCCTACTCCTGTGTTAAAAGGCATTCCAGTCATCAGGGGAGATTTTGTTGCTATTTCTAGCAGTTTATGTGATAACATGGAGGCTCTTTTAGTGGCTTCATTAAAGTGGAAGGCTTGATAAAATAGGTGCTTTTATTTCAGCAGTGGGATTTTTCTGTTTTTTCGTTATTCTGAGATAGTTAATAGGGTTTATTCCAGTGCAATTAACAAGTTAAGCAGATACAGAGTACAGGAGAAAGCTAATCTGTGACTGACCAAAAGTTTAGCCAAAAGAAAATGTAATACATAGTGAGAAGATAACGTTTTACTCTCTCGAATGAAACACAAAGAGATCAAATCCTATCAGTGGTTTAGAGAAGGCATTAAGCAAAGAATTGAATGAATTCCTTACCTTTATCATTTGGTTTCAGAGAAGATGATTAAATATAGAGAAAAGAAGACAGAAAATGAATGTGTATGAGAGAGAGGGAGAGAGAGAAAGAGAAAGCGAGAGAGAGAGAGAAAAAAAAAGAGAGAGAGAAAGAGAGAGAGAGAGAGAGAGAGAGAGAGAGTAAGAGAGTCAAAATGAGAATGGCTTGCAGTAGCAAACTTATTTCAACATTGGAATATTACTATGTCAATTGCATCATGGAAGGTGTTTATAAGCCATTTAAAATAACACACAAAAACTGTGCATCTCAGCACAGAATTTTGTCAGTGAACAGGTCGCAGTCTCAAAGTGACGAAAATATTTTGACAAATTAAATTTAAATGTTGAAGTGAATCTAACGGTTTTTGTGTGTTATTTTAAATGGCTTATAAACACCTTCCATGCTGCAATTGTTTTCGTTCCAGCACACGATCTCAGATCAGGTCACTTGCTATGCAAGTACATCTCCGTAATATTACTATGGTTTTTATCTTTATGTAGAGATTCAAGTGAGAGATTACACATTTCACTGATATGTTTGTAGACCCATGGAAATATAAGAATCTATCAAGGTGGCAAACTGACAGAATCATTAGTGCACTGGGCAAAATGCTTAGTGGTATTTCATCCCTCTTTACATTCAGTGTTTAGATTCTGCCAAGGCTGACTTTGCCTTTCATCCTTTTGGGGTCGATAAAATAAGTATCAGTTGAGTACATTAGTTGATGTAATTGACTTATTCCTACCTCTGAAATTGTCGGCCTTGTGCCAAAGTTTTAAACCAATATTAGAACCTATCTCTGAAAGCTAATGACACTAGTCAACTCAGTAGGGTTAATGATGCCATTGTTGTTGTTGTTTAGCTCAAAGCCAACCCTTATTAAGTAGAAGTATTTCAGCCATAACTAATCTGAATTTTTATGAATACCTTGATTATATTATCAAGAATGTGTCCTTTGTCCTCTTTTTCAAGCCATCAAAGTGTGATTTAAGTTGAAACATAGATGCTCCTTTACTGGCCCATTGTTATTGTAGCAGTTGTAGAATAAAAGAAATAGGCAGAACAAAAAAATAGGTCTCCAGTTCTGGTGAAACAACCATATTCTCAAACTTCAGAGTGAAGAAACAACCTTTATTAGGATTGTTACATAGACTGGCAAATTAGCAGCTTCATTAGGGCACTGGATAGACCACCTTGAAGTATTTATTTAAGTGTTCCATACAGTGAGTTCAAATTCCGCTCAGGTCACCATTGCCTTTTATTCCTTTGTCACCTACTCAACCCAAGAATTGCATTAGTGGTGTGTGTGTCTACAGAATACTCAGCCACTTACATGTTCATATAAAGAGTTGGACATTCAGTTATTCAAATAAACTAAATGCTTGGCATCAAATGTGAGAGAGGGTGCTTCATAGACTGCGAGAGTCAAGGTTACAAAAGTTGTGATATTCACATCTTTTCCAAAATTATTGGAAGGTAAGTTTAGAAAATGAATTCTAGCCGGGAATTAAAACTAGTTCATTGAAAACTTATTGCCAATAGAGAGAGTGAACCAACGAGGGAAGGCCTCTATATGGTCACTTAATCTGTTGGAAATAGCAACCAAATCTCCCTAAAAATGAAACAACCACACCATATTAAACAAGAAGTATATATTGAATGATGCAACACTAGATATACCTAAAACAGAGATAGTCATAGCTGACGGTTTAACCAAACGCTTAAATCCCATAAAATGTCGTTTGAGTTGTAATAATCTTTACACTATTTTCATTGAGAGGTAATGGTTCCAGCAACTTAGAATTAGTACTGTTTGAAGAAAAAACTACTAAATTCCAAGAGAAACAAACATTGCTTAACTCTGAGTCTCAGCTTGAGGATTAACACTGGTTTAAACATTTAGAATGTTCTAACCAGAGTGCGATGTCACTGCATAGGTTATCTAAATCTACAGACTCCACTTTGTCTGACTAAAGAAAAGAAACATCCTCTGTTGTCTACATCGAGGTTACATGGTTAACTCGACTATGTTAACACTAAATTGTAAAAGGAAATTTATCCAACAAATAAAACATCAGATTTACTTGAGAATGAACAAATGGATGTAAAACAGTAAACGTTAAAGAAGAAAGAATCGCATTATGTCAGACAGGTAAGTATACACCAGACAAATCATACAGGTGAGTATATAAATAAAACAGGTGATAAGACAAATTAATATATGGGTAAAACAGGTTTTATACGTCAGGATATATATAAGTAGCAGAAACCTGTTCAATGTTAGCATACTTGAGAAAAGTTATATAGATCAATAAATATCACAGTTTGAAATTCATCTTAATTACAGAATTCAAAGACGTAAATTATGAAATGGGATAATTATAGTATTTATGAAATAATATCATAAATATACCGTATTTATAGTATAAACAATATGTATAGGTGTGTGAGTGTGTCTCCGTATGACTGTATATATGCGAGCGTATGTCCGCGCATAAAAAAACAGAAAAATTGCTGCTTTGCGAACAAACTCATGAGGTATTTGTTCTGGGCATTAGTAGACCAGATTTGAATTCGCTGGAAGCCTGGAACCATCGACGCTACAGTTCAGTAATTGCTATATAAATGACGATTAGCTTTCAGTGTTGTCTCTCAACGGAAAGTAAGTCAATAAGAATAGCTATCGTTTAATGATTTAATAAAAAAAATAATAATGACCTTACTGTGTACAATTCTCAGATGCACCTCAGACTCATCAAAAATAAATAAATAAATAAATAAAAGGAAAACGAGAACAGAAAGCAGCTATAATAAAAAAAAAATGTCCAGTGATGAAAATAGCAATGACAGCCAAAAATGCGTATTCTAAATAAAACTCAAACAGACGGGAAAGTGAACAGTGAAAGGGCCGCAAAGAGAAACGAGTGCACGTCGGGTATAGTATTGGTGAGCTTCGAAAATTGGGAATTTTTGAAGCATACCAAAGACAGCGAATAACCAACGAAGATAGTTTATTTCATGTCTTGAAAAGAGGAGTTATACCAGAATGATAAAAAGCAAAGTTGCCCCCAGCAATTTCCCCCCAAGCATCGATTTTCTTTCGACATCGACTGATTAAATTCCTATAAATATTATCCAGGTCTCCATGACGTGTGTTAGAGTATTTACGGTGCAGAGGAACGAAATCGAAGACTACAATTTTTATTATATCTCGGGCCGACCAAAGCCTTGTGAGTGGATTTGGTAGACGGAAACTGAAAGAAGCCCGTCGTATATGTGTGTGTGTGTGTGAGTGAGTATCTACGTATGTGTGTGTCCCCCGCTTGACAACTGGTGTTGGTGTATTTATGTCTCCGTAACTTAGCGGTTTGGCAAAATAGTTCGATAGAATAAATACCAGGCTTAAAAAATACATTCGCCTATAAATTCTAATGACTGAAACAAGTAAAAGATAATAAATATATACCGTGTTTCCCTGAAAATAAGACCTGGTCTTATATTAATTTTGCATCCAAAAAAACGCACTAGGGCTTTATTTTCAGGGGATGTCTAATATTTTTGCGGAAAAAAATATATATATAACAAATTAAAATTTGCACTAGAAAAAGACTTAGTTCTAATTGAAAGCAACTCAAAGTCTTTAACATAGTGAAACAAGGATGCATCTATAAATTTAATCGTGAAATTAGTAATAAACGCATTATAGAATGTAGAATTTTCCCTTGATCGGATAGTTTTAATTTCTACGGACTTTCCTTTAGAATTTGGAGCAGTAGTTCCCAAAGTTTTTTTAGCTGCCGCCCAAATTGGCACCCAGTCCACATTCCCCCTCCCCATCACAAATATTGACCACTTTCTGCAGCAAATTTAAAACAGCTGTATTTCACAAATAAAACATAAACCTAATTACCCTATTAATGTTTTTTTTTACATCCCACTGGATCTTTCCACTATCCCCAGAGGGGCAATACCTCTCACTTTGGGAACCACTGATCGGGTGTCTAGATATTCCATTATAGATGTAGAACACTACGTCAGCGCTTGTCAAGGGACTTAACTTTTCAAACAAAGGTATAATTTCCTGTTAAAAGTTGTTTCCCTTTAATAAAATAATTTGTTATAGCGAAGATGAAAAGTGAGGACCAGGTATAAACAACATATAGCACGCGTAACGTCATGGTCATGTTAAGATGACAGATTTTATTGAAATTTTAAGTAGTATACAGCACATAAGATTCTCGTATCTTAACTTCTGAGAACGACTCCGAAGAGCACGCCTCTAGCGTTGATTTAAAGTCGCTATGCAACTCAGAGACCCTCGCTACTCCAACCACTAACCAGGAACTAGAGCATGCGGAGAAACAAAACGAAAGTTCCTTCTGGCTGAATACCTAAGTCCAAAAGAAACCTTCCGAACTTCCTTTTCTGACGTCACGTCATCCAATCAAGGTCCCTTGCTTCTTTTTTTCCGCTCGTCTTACCTACTACTCTGGCACATTTTGTTATATAATCCTTAGCTCTGACTCTCTTTTAGTGGTGAGTGTGACTCCATCTTTTCAAAAAAAAAAAACAAAAAAAAAAAATGTTGTTCTTGCCTTTTCTATGTGGTTGCGATGTATTAGTAAGAGCAAACGAATTGTCACATAACTGTCTTCAAAACGGGAAAGGAAGAATTGGATAATGGTAATAATAAACATACAGAAAGACAAGGCTGGAATGACTTTCATCATAGGCTGATAAATCAAAATTGGATCTCGTATTAAGCGATAACAAAGAAGCCCTGTGAGGCAAAGAAGTCTGTATATGGTAGTTAGACCTGCTAGAAACAGCAGATAAAGTTCCCTCAAAAAGCACTCAATTTTAGAAAATAAAAAGGAAGGACGCTTTAGACAAAGTCTAATACACTTAAAAGGACTATTCACGGTTGGAACATTATCATTTATAAACCGGTTTCATAAAAGTTAATCAGAGTTTAAACATCAATAACTCTCCCACCATAAAGTCTCTGATTAGGCTTTTAGCCCACTAATTTATATAATGTTCAATCATTCTTCGATAGTTGTTAGAATCAATCCAGTGAGGAACAACAACTCGTGTGAAATAGTGAAGACTTCATGTACATGAGGAATTTATTCCGATACGGAATGAGAGCATTTATACAGCTTGTACATTATCATTCAATAGAACAAAATGGAATTTGAATGAGGGAATGTTTTCGTCTTGCCGTATTCCATGATTAGTAATGAAGATTGAAGAGAATTCAATCAAGGAGAAGTTGTCTTATAGCAGGTACAGATATGGAGAACACCATAGTTAATCGCAGACAATGTGCGAGAGAAAGAGAATGTTACCTCTCCGTGCACGTCTTTTATAGCTAGGTAACGAGCGCCACCTCGTTGCTAACGATGTCACAAGGGAATAACTATAGATGACCCTCATCGAAACGTTACGTTACTGATTCAAATAAGGTTGCCTACAGGCTTTTCTTGCTTTACTGCTTTAACTCATGGAAGACTTACAGTTTTAGCTAGGATACTTTCAGTCATAGATCTATTCGATTAAAGTCAATCTATGTCTATACAGTAGCAGCAACAAGAACAACTTAGTGTCACTGTAACATTAATTTCATTTAACTGCGAGAAAAACTACTTCTTAATAGGGAATAGCAGAGTAATTTGCACTAAACAAGGTCTCGGTTAAGATATACTTACTAAATTTTCGATGAAGTGTCTAATTGATCTGGTACTGCTAAACCTTTTAAATACAGTTTTTCTGTTAGCTCACTTTAGAAAAAAGAAAGAAAAGGATTAATAAAGATATACAGTAAGTTTTTTTTATTTGACGGTGAGGGGACCCTGTGTCCTGCATTCCAGCTTATCAATGAGTAACAAAAAATGTGGAGAAAGCTGTCTCACACCAAATCAATAAAATATAAATAGTATAAGTTCGTGTAAATGTAATCAAAAGAGAATTCTCATGTTTCGAACAGACATAGAGCAACTTTTGAATTAGTTTGTGTATTAATCTTTGATAACATTTTCCAAATTTTGCACGTTATTTTTGTAGCAGGCTGGAATATGATGTGCCATTTCAATTCGAAATGAGGTAGTCCACTACTGAATGTAGCGTATAGATGTAACGCTTAAAGGTTCTCGTGTCGGAGTAACCAGTAAACATCGAAGAATCAACACCAAGAAGGAAGAAATATTATTTACATATATTTAATCGTTTGTCCGACAGGTTGTTAAAGAGAAAGTAGCAATTCTAGTGATAGTAACAACAAAGATGGCTCGCTGGTTGATAGTGTAGAAAAGGTTGTCTGTTAGTAGAGAGTGAAAGAGTAAGGAATGCACGGTGCTGACAAGAAAGGATAGAGGTGGCATCGTCTTTCTAGCGGCCGAGGAAAGTGTTGTTCTTGGTCATGGCTGAAGCAAAAGAGCGTGTTGCTCCTTGGTCACAGTTGACACATAAGAGGAAGAGATAGGAAATTCTCTCTGTTATATAGACTATGGTCAGTAATGTAAGTCAAACCCTAAACAAAGGACTGACCTTTCCTTGACCAGCACAGGTCCTAGGGGGTCGAGTGTTTCCTCATCAATCATCTGGTGTGGAGAGGATTTCCCGTTCGTTTTGACAAGCAACAAGCAGGTAGATTTGGTTTCAAATCTCAGGCAGAGTCAAACTAGTTCCCTACACTACACTCCTGCTAGAGAGTTTCTAACGAACAATCTAGAGGGAAAATGCATTTTAGGACAAGGTGAAAATAACATTCAATTGTGAAAAGTATTTTCTTGTTGGTGAATGTGATGCAAGGCTGAGAAAAATGGTGCATATCAGGAGAGAGAATCTTGAGAAGGTATACGGGACAGGTATCTATTCGTGTGAGACCGAATAGTGGTGTCGCTTTGCTTGCGAAGAATGCAGAATATGCTAGTCGGTGCGCGACTGAGGCAGAGTGAATGAGTGTGCGCATGAGTGCAGAATGTGCCAGAATGAGGCATTGAGTGAGCGTGCAAGTGTGTATAGATGAGTGCGAAAGAAAGTCCTGCAGCTGTGGAATATGCTGAGGCGAGTGAGTGTGTGCATTCTCTATCTATGATATCAGCAAAAGTTTTCTAGCAGGATTGCATTTTGCGTGAAAATGCCTCGAAAGGGGTGCAGAAGTGAATTGTGTCTGGCGTTGTTGTCGCGGGCATTTGCTAAGATTAGCCCGAACGACGACAATGTGGCATGCTGGCGCGTTGCGTTGGACAAACAATTTTCTCTATTAACTTCGTGACCAACCTGGGGTCGAACAGAGACAACTTGTGTCTGACAAAAACGCAGAGAGCATGAGTTGACATCCGACGTACACAGAGTCGGGAAAAAGAGGTGAGTGGGCACAGACATGATGAGAACAACTCTAAAGGTATAATATTGTGGTGCAGGTGTAGAAAGAAATTGCAGACATTCAAAAGGAGAACCTGTAGTAGAAGCCATGCAATAAAAACAGGTGAGCAATGCGTGTGCATGAAATGTGCAATGCCAATGGCCAACGAGAAAAAAATATATAGAACATTCAAAAACATATGCATATGAATTCAGTTGTTTTAGTGAAACGGGTTGTCGCAAAAATAAAATCGTTGCGGAATTGAGTGTTACGTGTAAAGGTGTGCAGTGGGAAAAAAAAAAGAATGAAATAAGCAAAAATGACAAACTTGGAAAATTTAACCTCAGAACAAAAAATTGTCTTTATTTTCCAAATGCAATTAAGCTGGTGAAGCAGAGGCAATCGTGTATTAGAACGTCGGGAAGGATACGCGGCAACGGCTGTTAGATGAAGGCTGTAGATCAGGGGTTCCCAAACTTTTTTTTTTCGCTGTGGACCACCAAAATAAGTGACTTTTTCTTGCGGACCACCTCAAATTTTAAATTTATCATAAAAGAATTGCTACTCATAAATATTAGTATAATTTTCACTTTGCAATGAAAATTTCTTTTTCGTTCTTGTAAGGGACACCACAGAGAACAAATAACAAAACCAATTTGCAAATGCACATGATTCTCAAGAAAGCTTTATTTGACAAAATCGAGTAGAAAAGGTTACTGAGTCGTGGAAAACACCCCCTTTTATTCAGAAAAAAAAAGCTGTACAGTTAAAATATAGTGTGAAGGGTAAATTCAAAAATTGCGAGGAGTGAAGTTGGGATCAGTACAAAAGGTTATGTAAACGTTTGAAGGAATATAACAAATTGAATTAACTTTAAAATGTCAACGACAAGTCGTCGAGAAAAACGTCAATAAACCTTCAGTGAGACCCTTGGACTTGCTTTTTATCCACAAGCTGAGAAATCCTTGACTCAAGCGAATTCTCAAATCAGCATTGTTGTTGAGGTTCAAACGCCTCCGCTGCTTCGTGAACGAGTGGAGGATAAGGGAAAATCCCTTTTCAGCCAAGTAGGATGTCGGGAGATTTATAATAAAAGGCTCGACTTGTTCAAACAGCTTTGGATATTCGTGAGAATGATTCAACCAAGCCTCGACCCAATTGTTTTCAGACGATTTGTGCAGATTATCATCTGAACGCATTCTGGTTGAACAAGTATATCGTTTATAGACATTGTGTGAAGAGAGTTCACCAAAATTGGGATACATAAAGCCAAATGATCTTCAAAACAAATAGTGACGGATAGATGCCCGATTATATATTTGTGCAAGTCGTTATCTACCACAACAGTTTTTAAGTTCGTGAACTGCAGAAAGTTATGATCTTCAATTTGAAGTTTCCAAAGAACGAGTTTATTCACAAACACCCTTATCAAGTGTTTGGCTCGTACAATGTTGATGTTTTGCTTTCTAGCGACCGAGGAAAGTGTTGTTCTTGGTCATGGCTGACGCAAAAGAGCGTGTTGCTCCTTGGTCACAGCTGACACTTAAGAGGAAGAGATAGGTCTAGTTTAACATTCGTTTATTTTTGTCATTGAGCATTGAGATGGTTGTGAGGTGTGCTAAAAATAACAGCTAAATAAGATATTTTGGATAAATCTTTTAAATTAAAGTTTATTTGCAAACATCTCGCTCAGAGATTTAAAACTAACTGTTTATCTCTTTTAAATTAACATAAATGTTTATTTACATGAAAGAAAATTACCGGAGAACTTTCATCTAATTCTTCTAAATCTTTCTCTTAAAAATTGTAATGTGTTTATCGCATTTGCATTAAAAACTGGTGGTTGTAAGGTGTGCTAAAAACTACGGCTAAATAAGATTTATTTACATGAAATAAAATTACCGGAGACATAACAAGTTTACAAATATTCTTTTCTACTCAAGGCATAAGGCCCGAATTTATAGGGGAGGGGACCAGTCGATTAGATCGATCTTAGTACTTAAATTATCGACTCCGAAAGGATGAAACGACATGTCAACATCGGCGGAGTGTTATTTTCAAGATATTGGCAAGTGTATTTATAAAACCTTCAAGCAATTTCCGTACTTTCATATTCATCCAAAAACATTATCTTTGATTGCTGTAGTAATTCAAACCTACCGCTAACAAGCATATGTGTTCAGTATCGATGATATTGGCATCAGAATGAGAGCATAATACAAGATTCGCATGGTAATCAGAGGTCGCCATTTTAAATGCCAACATTTGTTAAATTGACAAGGTGCAGGGGAGCTCTGATTGGCTGCATGCAAATTGGTACTTTACTGGGGTCCGGAACTCTCGTGGGAAAAATTTTTCGCGGGCGAGCAAATACCAGGCATTTTGCTTGTCTTTATGTTCTGAGTCCGGATCTTTCTGAATTGACGGGCACTACTTTTCATTTGTTTTGTGTAGTGTTTTTGGTACCGATACACTTTCAAACTTCGTAAACTTGTATATTTTGTGTTATAGAACAGATAAAAAGTTATTTCATGTAAAAAATTGTCTTATTTCGGTAATTTCAACCAATCACTGACGTCTATTGAGGTGAAAACAATTACTGCTATGAATTGTGAACACCACACGTTGTGCGGTGTAATGAGATCTTTTCCCTTGAATAAAATTAGCGCCGTTGTTTGTCAACAACAACTATCAGCGGTACTGTTATTTATAACATCGTTCGTGCGTTTGTACTGGTACTCATAACCCTAAAACCCTAACCCTAACTCGAAAACCCGAACCCTAACCCTAAAATCCTAAACCCTTACTAGGGAATAACGATATAATTACCAGGGAATAACGTTCTTGACACCGGCAAAAATTATTGTTTACAAAAACAGCAGTAACTGTATTCAGCTGAATAGACGTCAGTGATTGGTTGAAATTACAGAAATACGACAACTTTAACATGAAATAACTTGCAATATAGAAATTTTTGTTAAGAAGGCTAGGAGAAAAAGATGTTTTATGTGACACACTCTACCAGTATCCCAAGCTTGAAAGTGTTTCGTTTAGAAAACAAGTGGTGCCCGTCCAAATTCCGCCGAGGCCGATTTTGTCTTCCATCTTTTCGAGATCGATAGAATAAGTACCAGTTGAGCACTGGAGCCGATGTAATCGACCTACCCACCCCTTGTACTAAAAGTTGAAATCAAATGTTAGTAAACAGAAGTAGGCGGCGAATTGGCCGAATCGTTAGAGAGCTGACTGAGTCGTTAGAAACAAAATGTTTAGCCGCGTTAGTTCCGGCTTTTTACGTTCTTACTTCAAATCCCAACGAAATTAACTTTGTCTTTTCTAGTGTGTAACATGAAGTACCACTTAAGTACTGGGGTTGTAACTGACTACCATTCTCCGCCAACATCATCATCACTTGCAAATTTCAGGCCTTGTGCCTATAGTAGACAGGATATTAGGAGTCAAAATGTTTTCATTTTTTTCCTGCTATATTTCTGAAATGATTAATGTGTTAGTAATCTTTTAATGGCAATTAACTAGTTGACAGCATTCTTTTGTAATATATTTACTTTTGTTGAATCATGCTCAGAGGGCTACGATTTCTAAGAGTAAATGGGGGGAGCTTCTACATAGTCACTTGTCATAATTCGTTGTTGAATTCCTTTTATACCTAATCTAGTCGATGAAAAACAATAACAACGTAAATAAATACTTGTTATCTATTCTCTATCTAAAGTTATAAAATTAGCTTCTACTCACAGCGTACGAATAGATTTTGTGCATAAACATTCATCATTTTGAATAAGTTAGAATGTTAGTGAGGGGAAATAACTATATGAGTTATTGCCCCTCCATTTTGACACTGATACAAGAAAATAAATAATTTGTGGTTAGACATTTTAAAACAAATTTTAGTATGAATTCTTTTGTGCTAATATGAATTTTCAACTAAAATACAAATAAATCAAGATCATTGATACTTGGTTACAGTCCATTTTCTTCAGTTATGCCACTAATTGCCTTTTGGCTTCCCAACCACATGATTCTGAGGTCAGTTCCACTGCGTGGTACCTTGGGTAAGTGTCTTCTACAATAGTCACAGGCTGATATATGTACATACGTACATATATATATATATATATATATATATATATATATATATATATATATATAATAATAATAATAATATTATTAGGGACAAAATCCAAAATTACAGGTAAAAAACTCAATTAAAATCAATTTATAAAAAATTAAAATTGGTTATTTTCCCTAAAACTATATATATTATATATATATATATATAAGTATTTTTCTATGTATGTATCTATCAAAGTGTGTGACTTTGTATTTGTCCCACACTTCCATTTGACAACTGGTGTTTATTTGTTTATGTCTCCATAACTTCAGCAAAAGAAATCGATAGAATAAGAACCAGGATTTTAAAAAATAAGCTAAAATACAAATAAATAAAGATTATTGATACTTGGTTATAGTCCGTTTTCTTCAGTTACGACACTAATTACCTTTTGGCTTCCCATCCACATGATTCTGAGGTCAGTCCCACTGCGTGGTACCTTGGGTACGTGTCTTCTACAATAGCCATAGGTTACAGTCGAGTGCCTGAAGCAAGAAAAAGATGAAAGATAAAGACCCTAAATCTCTTTCATGTCTACATAAATCAGAATCTTTTTATCTGAGTCTAAAACAAATAGAACCTGTCTGAATCAAAAGGAAACCGTTAAACTAGTTATTGTGTGGATGGGTTCGTATTTCGGGCATTGGTATGAATCCTTGGAAGCAGTTCATATCTAACTACGATAATTTGGTTAGCAAGTAGAATAAAGTAAAAATACATCCTGTAAACAAATCAAATCTTGTAACAAATCTTCGCAGAAGTATGTATCTAAACTCCTTTGTAGCTAGGAAGCTGGAACAATCTTTGTCCCATCTTGCATGCACAGGATTTTGAGAGAAATACACATGCAAAGATGTGTTGAAGAAATCATCATGTTTAACAAAAGGGAAAAACACATATTTTGATAGGTGTATTTTTAAAAATGTAATCCATGACCAACTTTTCTTTTTCTTATGTGCAAGGAACCCAGCACTATATTAAACAACATGTCTGTTTTTATAATGGCATGGTGCAATTTGAAGGCGATTTGGTCCTCTCTCTCTTATATAGATATTTATGTAGTCAAATTGAATCAACGAACATTAAAAATAACAATAGCAAAGAACAAGAGGATGTGCACATAAAATGTATAAGCTTGACACTCAGTAAAAAGAGCGAGTTTTTGATGTTTCAAGCATAAATCTTTGTTGGAAAGGAAAATAGATAAGTCCAAAGAAGGTAAAAAAAAAAAAAAATCATCAAACAGCACTTGTGTAGTTACATTGCTGAAGTGACCGGAAGTGGAAAAAATAGAGAAAGTGTTTTTTGGAGACAGGAAAGTGTAAAGATGGCCAGTGTGTGTAGTAGTAGTAGTAGTAGTAGTAGTAGTAGTAGTAGTAGTATTTGTGTTAGTGTTTAGGTGAGTGATGTATGTATAATGATGTGAGTCAACGAGCAGGTTAGTGACTGGTGTTTGATTCAGTTGTAAAGACCGTGCGGTCAGGAGAGGTGACGAGGAATGGCTCCTTTAGTACATCGCACGGTCGATACAAATAAAAATATGAAAAGAGGATAAATGAGTATAAATGCCAGAAGGAAAAAGTGAGACATAACCGGTAGAAGGTTTAAGAGAAGATTTTATTGATATGTGTGTCTGTGTGTGTGAGTGCGACATATAAACATAATAATAGACAGGCCGTCATGTAAATAAAGTGTATGTGTATACAAACATGGATGTATGTGTGTGCAATAAGTACAGAGCATAGAGAGTCTATAAGGACGTTGAGAGAAAGTCCAGACACAAGGATGGTAAATACCAGTTCGTAGTCAAGGTACACAGTAGCTGAGGTGCTGTAACAAGAAGTTGAGGCCGCATAGCAGAGCCAGGGAAAGGCACTTGTCGTGAGAGGTTGTGGCTTCAATGCTGCTGCCGGTTACTTGGTACAGGAGTTCTCACAGGTTGTATTCGCTGTTAACCATGGTGAAGTAATTCACAAACAGTGTTGAGATAGAACCTGTGCGATTGCTGTTGGTTGCTATGTATGTAGAGAAGTTGGTGTTGATGCTAAGAAGCTGGAGGCGATGAAGATGGAGTCTCCTGAATCCTGGACGATGTGTTGAGTCTCCATGTGACTGTTGTTGTCATTGCTTGAACTGGCTGTGTGCTCTGTAGTCAGTGTCTAGACCTCAGAAGGTCTGGAGCTGAGAAGACTGACAAACTGTGTCGGTGAGAGGCTAGCTATTTATAACATCCTGTCGGCTCACACTGGGGTTCAGAAAAAACTGTCTCATGCAACCTTATCTGAAGGCTGTGATTGGTTGGGTTGCATCTTGATGTGCAATAGAACAAGAGACAAACTTCACCAATACCAACCAATCAGAGTGGTGGACACAACAGGGTCCAAAAGTGCGACCGAAGGCTAGCTGTTATCCACTACGTCCGTATCCATGTATATATAACAGAGAGAGAGAGAGAGAGAGAGAAGCATCCCTTAAGGTATACGCTACACAGTCAAGAGAGGTAAAAAGTGTGTGAGTGTGGCTGTGTGTGTATGTATGTGTTTGCGTGTATGCATATGATGGAGTGGGAATGTGTCTGTGTATGTGCATATGAGTGTGTGAGGTCCTGTGTGTGGATATATGTGAGTGTGTGTGTATGCCTGAGTGTGTGTGTGTGAGAGAGAGAGAGAGAGACAGAGAAAGAAAGAAAGAGAGGGGCGGGGGTGAGGTGATATGTATGTGTGTATGTTGACAGAGAAGGAATTCCAACCATATTTCATGGTTTGCTACCTCAACAGCTCCTCTATAGGATCAGAGCTGTTGAGGTAGGGAACCACAAAATGTAGTTGGAATTACTTCCTTGTTTCAAGATTTATTACCTTTGTCAAACATTGTACAGAGTATGTTATATGAGAGCAAGTAGAAGGAAGTGAGGGCACATCTCAGGGAACAAAGCAACAGAGTTCCAAGTAGGGTCTTAGGTTGCTTTGCTAAATAGTTCATGTCACTAACTCTTTATAAACAGGTAAAACTTCTTGAAGCTTCAGAAATGCAATTACATGGGAATTCTTATATGACTTTTCTTTAATGTCACTACTGTTAATTACCATGAAATTAAGGTGTTGAGCTAGCAGAGTTACTAGCATACCAGGCAAAATGCTTAGTGGTATTTTATCTGTCTTTCCATTCTGAGCTCAAATTCTGCCAAGGTTGAATTTTCCTTTTTGGGCCGATAGAATAAGTTGAACACTGGAGTTAATGGTTATTGTATGGTAAAATTTATGTGGGTGTACATGTCTTTTATGGCAAGATAATTAGGTTCAAGGTGCTGGTCATACCTAATAATATAATTTGACTGCAGTTTTTAACTGGAAATCTCAGTGAGGTGGTTCTAACTGAGACAAAGAGCTGCTGCAAAACAAATAAAAGCAATGATTAAATATTTAAAACAATGGGGTGGCTATGGCTGGAATGACTTATGAACTGGATTTCTGTCAACAGGGTTGACCTGAGGTTATAAGACAACATCAACAGCAACAATAATACAGGGTCTGCCAAAAGTAACTATATATTTTTATTTCAACATGATAAATGTAACATAGAAGAAATAAGCTACTACAATACAGAAAGTAACACAGGATACACTAAAGTTTGTTGCAACATAAAACGTGATGTTTATTAAAGCACCGTGTGCTCTCCGTGGAGCTCAATACATTTTGCTAATCTTTCAGGGTCTGAGCAGCATACTTTGGTGCACAACTCCAACGACACTTGAGCAATGGCAGCTCAAATTTGTTCTTTAAGTTCAGCAATGTTGCGGGGCTTTGTTGAGTAGACTTTCTCTTTGAGAACGCCCCACAGGAAAAAGTCGGGTGGGGTCAAATCCGGTGAACAAGACGTCCACTCAAGCGGTCCTCACCTGCCAATCCATTGACAGGGCAGGTTGGCATCCAGCCAGTCTCGCACAAGCATAGCATAATGGGCCGGTGCCCTGTCCTGCTGAAAGTACAGACCCTCTGCTCCATCCTGCTGTTGTAATAACGGCAAAAGCAGCTTCTGTAGCATAGCCATTTCAAAACCGCAATCATTTGCTCATTTGTTAATCAGGTGGACATAATCAATATAACAGTATATCTGAAATAGGAGGGGAGGGGGAATAAAAATATACGATTTCAGCTTTCAAATGACATATGAAATGGAAAAATTGAATAAGTATCAACAAAGTTACAAGCAAAAGAAAATATATAGTTACTTATGGCGGACCCTGTAGTTTCTAACATAAGTACAAGGTTTGAAATTTGATGAGAGAAGTTAGTTGATTAGATCAACCTGTGTATTTCGCTGATATTTCATTTCTTTGATGCCAGAAAAGTTGAAGGCAAAGTTGACTTTTGTTAGATTTGAACTCTAAATGTAAAGAGATGGAACAAATACTACAAAACGATTCATCTGATATTCCATCATTTCTGGCCATTGATTAACAATAAAGAAGCTAGAACTAAAATCAAATCAGTTGATGTTACAAGTGTTTTATTTTTCATTTCTTTTTATTAAGTAAGCATTATATGGTGCTAAAATCAAATGGGTTTACCTTAAAACCATGGAGCATTGGAAAGGTAAAAGCCCTTTCACAGGCAACTTTAGCAATAAAACAATAAAACAATAACTTGACACTTTTAAAGAACGATCTAGAAGGGATCATCACCACCACCACTACAACCACTATCATCATAATGTGCCTTGGCATGGTTTCTGTGATTGAAAGCCCTTCCTAAACAACCTATGTATAGATATAAAGTTGAAATGACAAGCAAAAACCTCTGAAATAGACCATTGTAGATCTTACTGACCCGAGCACACTGATGAATTTTCATTGAGTTATGGCTACAGAGCAAGGGGCAAACCTGGTCAGATTGTATATGTTGTTGCTATTGTTTTTGTATTGCCCCAAGTCAACTCTAGTTGATCAGATTTATGATCATCACAAACATCCCAGTCATAAGTGACCCATCAATTTTATGCATAATGTAATGTAAAACTAAATCAATTGATTTGTTCTTTTTTTTTCCTTCAAAGTCAATGAAGTGTCAAATGAAAGATAATCGGCTCTCCGTCGCTTATGACGTCGAGGGTTCCAGTTGATCCGATCAACGGAACAGCCTGCTCGTGAAATTAACATGCAAGAGGCTGAGCACTCCACAGACACGTGTACCCTTAATGTAGTTCTCGGGGATATTCAGCGTGACACAGTGTGACAAGGCTGACCCTTTGAATTACAGGCACAACAGAAACAGAAAGTAAGAGAAAGTTGTGGTGAAAAAGTACAGCAGGGTTCGCCACCATCCCCTGCCAGAGCCTCGTGGAGCTTTAGATGTTTTCGCTCAATAAACACTTACAACGCCTGGTCTGGGAATTGAAACCGCGATCCTATGACCGCGAGTCCACTGCCCTAACCACTGGGCCATTGCGCCTCCACCAAATGAAAGATATTTAGTTGCTATTTCTAACAGGCAAATAACCATGTAAAAAGAGAGTAGTAGAATGGATGGTGAATCATTGGTAAGTTTATTCCTTGGCTTGGTTTTTATTTTTACAGCGTCTCCATCTCTCTAACAGTAGTTGGATGAGAGATGAATGTTACAGAATCCAGGTCTGGGTAAGAGCTGATACAGAGTAAAGGGGAAACTTTAGTCATGTTGCAGACTAACATCTCTTGTGGCATTGGCACAATAAAATGCAATAGGTTTATGCTGTAAGGCGGGGTGGGGAGGGGGAGCTGTTCAAGACCTTTCCGACTCTTGCAAGCTTAAAAAAAAAAACTGATGATGATGATAATGATGATGATGATGATGGTGGTGGCAGTGGTGGCAGCGGAGGTGCCAGAAGTGGTGGTAGTGATGATGATGATGGCAACGACAATCATCATCATCATCATCATCATTTAACGTCCGCTTTCCATGCTAGCATGGGTTGGACGATTTGACTGACGACTGGTGAAACCGGATGGCAACACCAGGCTCCAGTCTGATTTGGCAGAGTTTCTACAGCTGGATGCCCTTCCTAACGCCAACCACTCAGAGAGTGTAGTGGGTGCTTTTACGTGTCACCCGCACGAAAACGGCCACGCTCGAAATGGTGTCTTTTATGTGCCACCCGCACAAGCCAGTCCAGGGGCACTGGCAACGATCTCGCTCGAAAATCCTACAGGAGCCAGTCAGGCGGTACTGGCAACGGCCATGCTCAAAATGGTGCATCTCATGTGCCACCCGCACAAGAACCAGTCCAGGGGCACTGGCAACGATCTTACTTGGCTTGCCGGGTCTTCTCACGCACAGCACATTTCCAAAGGTCTCGGTCAGTAGTCATCGCCTCGGTGAGGCCCAATGTACAAAGGTCTTGCCTCACCACCTCAGCCCAGGTCTTCCTGGGCCTACCTCTTCCACGGGTTCCCTCAACTGTTAGGGTGTGGCACTTTTTCACGCAGCTATCCTCCTCCATTCTCACCACATGTCGATACCAGCGCAATCGTCTCTCTTGCACGCCACAACTGATGCTTCCAATGTTCAGCTTTTCTCTCAAGATACTTACACTCTGACGGGTATTCACATTGACATTACACATCCAACGGAGCATGACGATGACATTATGTTACCAATCTCCAGGGGAATGACAGGCAGATTTGATCTAACAAGAATTTGGAATCAAGACAGATGCATTAAAAAATGAATCTAAGATGAGAAAGAAATTTCTTATAGAAGAGGTATAGTTAGTTGATCCAAAGAAATACTCAATATGTGGATGGGAGGCAGTTATTTTGTTGACTGGAGTAAAATGGAAAAGTAGAGGACAAAGAGTAAAAAGAAGATAATGATGATGGAAGATAAGGAGAGAGAGAGAGAGAGAGAGAGAGAGAGAGAGAGAGAGAGAGAGAGAGAGAGCACATGAAGAGAGAAAAAAGAAAGAAAGACAGAAGCTATGAAAGAATAAAGAGTAGAATGGTAAAAGGAAGGAAAAGAGGAAGGGAGTGGTGAAAGAAGAACAGAAAGAATAAAGAGGGGTGTCGAGAGAAAGGAAGAAGAAGAAGAACAACAACAACAACAACTGCTCTTATATAGCCAATCATGTCTGAAAGCAGACCAAAACATTGGCACTGATTTCTCAGACTTCTTGTGGGATGATAGTTAGGTTGGCTTTTATTTGGACTTTATATTAGAACTATATGAGAACTGTTAGAGAAAGAGAGAGAGAGAGAATGAGTGAGAGAGAAAGAGAATCATGTCATGGTTACTAAGTAATGGATATATGTGTGTGTGTGTGTATGTATGTGTGTGTATATATATATATATATATATATATATATATATATATATATATACACACACACACATACACACATATGTATATACATATACACACTTGATTTCTATGAGGCATATATTTGCATGTATTTATCTCCAGTGCTCTCTTTTTCTCCTTATCTCCTCTATCTCCGACTGTCAGTCTGTCTCTGTATATTGTTCATATATATATGCATACATACATACACACACACACACACACACACACACACACACGATATGCACACATACATCAGCTTGCTCTCTGATTAACAAAAAATCCAATGATAGAATTTCTTTGGTTTTTGTATTTTTGTTTGTAAAATGAGGTGATGGATAAGCATGACTTCACAGCTAATGTTAGAGCTTATGTCACACATGGTGGGTGGACAGTGTCAGAGACAAGATATATTGATTCCAGACACGTTTGTAACAAGTCATATTATGTCTACTTGTAACACAGCCCATTCATTTGGATATATTATATTCTTCTATTCTAAGAATAAATAGTTAAATAAATAAATATATAGTTAAATAAATAAATAAATAAACACAAAAATTCATGGAATGAAATTTAAAAAATGGAAAATAAAGATACAATGTAAATATGTAAAATTATAATATGATATCACTTCTGTCATAGATGTGACATGTCTAATTTTATTTTCAGATTGAGAAGTCTTCTGATGTCAAACTAGCAACCTAGTAAAGAAAACTGAATTTGTCTGTAATATCTACAGTGTTGCCTCATAATATTTATTAATCATAGAAAATTAAAGGATTAAAAAATATATATAAAAATGGCAAAAAAAAAAAAAAGAAAGAGAAATGGTAATTCTTTCTAATTTTGGCATAAGCCCAGTAATTTTGAGTGGAAGTGTGGTAAGTTGATTACATTGGAATTTTATCAATTCCAGAAGGATGTAGGGCAAAAACTAACTTTTACAGATTTTGAACTCAGAATGTAGTGAGTCAGAAGAAATACTGCAAAGAATTTTTCTCCAATTCTTGGACCCTTTAGCATACAGAATATTCTGTCAAATGTAATGCTTATTCATTCACATTGTTTTGAATTAATCATGCATTATCTCGTAGCTTTGAGATTTCAATGGTGTGATTCTTTACTTTTAGAATGACATTGTAGGATAGGTGTGAGAGATCAGATCTGGTTGGTTTTAACATAAAGCAAGGAGAATATTTGGCCTGGATGTGGCCAGCTTAAATGCTAAAGGGTTAATTGCACTGAGGTTGACTTTGCCTTTCATCCTTTCAGGCTTGATCAAATAAGTACCAGTTACACACTGGGATTGATGTAATCGACTAGCCCCTTTCCCTCCAAATTTCAGGTCTGGTGCCTATTGTAGAAAAGATTATTATTATTATTATTATTATTATTATTATTATTATTATTATTATTATCATTATTGAGTGAGAAAACAGTGCATGCCATCAAAGTAACACTAGAGTATATGAAGTTCATCATGACTACCCATCTGATAAGGGTATACCAGACACATGCATCACAACCATATATGCACAACATAGTGATCTTGTGTCAAGATAAACAGTGAAGGTGGGGCCCAATTAGAATTTTCATCAGGTCAAGTAGCCCATCCCTCTCAAAAAGTCCCTGGATAAGGGTTATTTAAGGATGTTGAATGAAACACCTATGTTTCCAGAGGTGAATTATCCAAACCCCAAAGAATTCCATGATGCTCCCCCACTACTTCTGCTCGTGATCAGAGATGCACATATTGCCAGCCACTAAGAACATACTCAACTGGTTAAAGTCAAGCAACTGACAAGCAAATCTGTGGTATTAAGCAGAATATTTGCTGTAGCCCATCATTTTATACCAAGACAAAATAATGTACATGATAATACTTCCAATCAATTAAGATCAGAAGCCATGGGAGCAAGTACCTGGTACTCCATTAGGGCATTTATTATTATTATTATTATTATATTATTATTATTATTATTATTATTATTATTATTATTATTATTATTATTATTATTATTATTATTCAGTAGTTTTATTTTTAAAATATAATAATAATAATAATAATAATAATAATAATAATAATAATAATAATAATAATAATAAATGCCCTAATGGAGTACCAGGTACTTTCTCCCATGGCTTCTGATCTTAACTTATTATTATTATTATTATTATTATTATTATTATTATTATTATTATTATTATTATTACTATTATTAACAACAAAATAATAATGAGGAAGAAATCAACATTAACAAAAACCAATGGAATCACAAGCAATATTTTGCATTTAGTTGGATGGCTTTAGTTAATCAAATTAAGATGCTCCACATAAGTGTTAAAGCAATGAACTGTGGGATAATGGTGCAAAAACGGAAAAACAAAAACCGAAACGTAGTCTTACATGGTTCTTTCTGCTTCTGTGAGTGTTGCTGTTGCTGTTACTGCTGCTGCTTTAATTTTTTTTTTATCTTCCTTTATAGAATAATTAAGTGAAACATCTTTTTCATTTATTTTTACCTCTTACTATAGTGATTTGTGATTTGTTGGTTGTTGTTGTTGTCATTGTTGTTTATTGGAGGTGCAATGGCCCAGTGGTTAGGGCAGCGGACTCGCAGTCATAGGATCACAGTTTCAATTCCCAGACCGGGCGTTGTGAGTGTTTATCGAGCGAAAACACCTAAAGCTCCACAAGGCTCTGGCAGGGGATGGTGGCGAACCCTGCTGTACTCTTCCACCACAACTTTCTTTCACTCTTACTTCCTGTTTCTGTTGTGCCTGTAATTCAAAAGGTCAGCCTTGTCACACTCTGTGTGACGCTGAATATCCCCGAGAACTACGTTAAGGGTACACGTGTCTGTGGAGTGCTCAGCCACTTGCACGTTAATTTCATGAGCAGGCTGTTCCGTTGATCGGATCAACTGGAACCCTCGACATTGTAAGCGACGGAGTGCCAACATTGTTGTTTAGTTCCAAGTCAGCTCTGATTGAGCAGATCTATGTGTAAAAGTATTCCAGCTATAAACATCATGTCTTGTTCCTTTCTGCAGGACATAGCAAACCACATTATCCAATGTCTACATTTCAATGTGTACAAGATGGCAGTGTGTGATTTGAGGGAAATATAGATGTTATTTCTAGTCAGTCAAACAACCACTTACAGACCCCTTCATTGAATTGTGATAAGAAGTTGGCTGGCTGAAATAACAAGGCATCATATTAGGCACATATATTTCTTAGTTTTAGTTCAAGGAGATGAGCTGAGAGAATTGTTAGTGCGTTGGACAAAACACTCAGCAGTATTTCTTCTGACTCCTTACATTCTGAGCTCAAATCCCATTAAAGTCAATTTTGCTTTCCATCCTCTTGGAATCAAGAGAATGCAAAGCAAAGCTAGAAAGAATATTTCTTAGTTTTGGTGAAAAGAGAAGAAGGAATAAAATAAGGAAAGGAATTAAGAGGAAAATAACCTGAAGTTTCCTTCCTCCTCTTTTGTTGTTGTTGTTGGCACTCCGTCGCTTACGACGTCGAGGGTTCCAGTTGATCCGATCAACGGAACAGCCTGCTTGTGAAATTAACGTGCAAGTGGCTGAGCACTCCACAGACACGTGTACCCTTAACATAGTTCTCGGGGATATTCAGCGTGACACAGTGTGTCAAGGCTGACCCTTTGAATTACAGGCACAACAGAAACAGGAAGTAAGAGTGAGAGAAAGTTGTGGTGGAAGAGTACAGCAGGGTTCGCCACCATCCCCTGCCAGAGCTCCGTGGAGCTTTAGGTGTTTTCGCTCAATAAACACTCATAACGCCCAGTCTGGGAATCGAAACTGCGATCCTATGACCGTGAATCCGCTGCCCTAACCACCGGGCCATTGCGCCTCCACTTCCTCCTCTTTAGGCAGGGAATAAACAAAGTCATTAATGAACTGGATAAATACCATGCAGTATTTGCAGCTTGTTGCACCCTGATTTAAAATATCACAGAAGTCAGCTTTGTCTTTCATCTTTTGGGTGTGATTAAATAAAGAACCAACTCTTTGTAATGGATTGGTGGAGTTGTGTGAGCTTCATGTGAGATGTCATATGGTGTTTATTCTGGCTTTCAGTGTTCCTCTGTTTTGAATGGTAGACTTTATCAATCATTCTGTTTGACATCATCATCTAACACCTTGGATGTCCTTTAGTAAAGTTCACTCTATTGCAAGAATTCAAACCAGCTCTCTAATTTTAGGATATTCTCATCCTTCAATCCCTCCACTCTTGGAGGTCCTGAAAACATTTTTAAAGGATCACGGAAGTTATAATTCTCTCCTTCACTATGCAATTGAAAAGAAGACTAAGTGCAGGTATGACTCTGTGGTTGAGAAATTCACTTCCCAACCACTTGGTTTCAGGTTCAGTCCTACTGCTTGGCATCTTGGACAAAATGTCTTCTAATATAGTCTCAGGATAATCAAAACTTTTTGAGTGAATTTGGTTGACAGACACTTTTAAAGAAGTCTATTGTATGTGTGTGTGTGTGTGTGTGTGTGCATGCATGTTTGTAGCTCCTTGTCCTGACATCAGAGAACGGTTATAAATAAGTGTCACTACCATACAAGTGCTGTCTCCAGTCTTCTTTGAAAATATGTCCAATCATGGGGAATTATTGTCTTGTTTGGGAAAGCTGTATGCCCTTCCTGTTGCCAGCAGGAAAATTTACCTCAACAAATTCTGTCTGATCCATGCAAGCATAGAAAATGGAAATCAAAATAATGTTGATGATGATGATGATGATGATGATGATGATGATGAAGATGATGATGTCAACGTGGCTTTGATATTCAGCTTCAAGTTATGTGGACTGATGTAAATAAGATAATGTAGGAATATAGGCGGGAAGTGTTTCAAGTGGTTACAATTCATAGAGAGAAAGGTTGAAAGAAAGTAATTAATTCAGAGCATTATTAGGGAGTTATTGGTATAATGCATGGATTAGTGTACTGGTGCCAGATTTAGATTTGATGAATTCAAACCAGATCTCTAATTTCAGGATATCCTCATCCTTCAATGCTTGAAGGCCTTGTGTTGAAACATAAAAATCAGAAAGTCTCACAAAAAAAGGAATTACTTTTGTCGTTGTCGTCGTTGTCACCTTTGTTATCGTAGTCAGCATCATCATCATCATCATTATCATCGTTGTCGTCATCATCATCATCATCATCATCATCATCATCATCATCGTCGTCATCATCATCACCATTTTAACATCCACTTGAAACATAAAACCAGAAAGTTTCACAAAAACAGGAATTACCCTCTTCATTGTCGTCATTGTCAGACTTTCTCTTAGTCATAAATCCTTTTAAATAATAGTTTCTAATATCTCTGACTTGTACACTTTAGAACTCACTACCATCATCTTGTTTTCCTCTGCTCTATGATATTCATTTGACAACTTCTGAATTTGCAGTCTCCTTCTTTTCCTTCTTTGTAGTCCCTTACACTAGTGTGGCCTCAAGTTTTGTTTGACAGAAAATCCCATATAAAAAAAAACACCCCAAAAAGTTTTCCATGAAGTGTCCCAAAATATAATAGACTTTAGAAAAAATTCATCTGAACCTTCTTTTCTCTGTATCTCCTTCATTTAAACTTACCAATGACATATTTCTTTTTACATCACAACATGTATGCTTTTCTGTTTTTTCGCTCACTTAGTTTCAATTCTAAACAATTTTCTAATCTACAGTTCTTAAAATTTGTTCTGTTTGTATCACCTCTCTACAGATATTCAAATTTAACCCTTTTCTTTCAGCCATTTTTTTCCTGTGTTGATGGTCTGGATGTTTGTTGGAGCAAATAATTTTAGAACCTGCTCTATTTTATAGGGTTGGCCTAAAAGTCCAGTTGGTTTTTGTCAACACTGAACTTTAAGCTGTCTAATAAGTAACTAACTTTAGTCTGTCGCTTGCACATATGCACTTGTTGAATACTTGACAATATAGTTCAATGGGAACTTGCAATAAGACAGGTTGTACTTGTGCCCTTGGGTTCACCTTGAAAATGGAGAACCAAAATTAATATTATCAACACCTCATGCTTTTTTTTATTTTAAAAAAGACAAGAAAGCAGTGGAAAGCTGGTGGAAGATATATGCTGTGTACAGAGAGAATGCTATTATGGAAGGTTGTACTAGGAGTGGTTTCCATTATTTTGATTGAGAAATTTTTTGGTTTAAGATGCACCTCAATCTGATTGGCCAACTGAGATCAACAATGACAAAATGAAGGAGTTAATCAACATTAATCCCCATTATACAACCAGGATGATAGCAGATATTCTCCAAATATACAAATGGAAAGTTGAAAACCATCTGCATCAACATGATTATGTTAGTAGGCTCAGTGTTTGGGTCCCACATCAATTGAATGAGGTTAATCTCACCCTATGATTTTAATCAATGACTTGTTGCAGAAATGGGAAGAAAATAATCCATTTTTTAAAAGAGTATGGTGGCTGGAGGCAAAAAAATGTGAAGCACAGTGAATATGGGGGAAATGTGGTGAACTACCACAAACAACCTCCAAAGTAGGACTTCACTCTGAAAAGATTATGCTTTCAATTTGGTTGGATTGGAAGGGTTTTGTGTTTTATGAGCTTCTTTTTGGGACAGGACCATCAATTTGGATGAGTACTGTAACCAGATAGACATATTAAATGCAGCGATCCCCCAGAAGTGCCCAGCACTTGCTAATCATAAGGGCAACAATGTCAGGCTGCACACTCCTTTGCAGTTGTAGAAGCTATTGGGGCTTGGCTGGGAAGATTTGCTTCACCTGACCTTGCACCTTCAGATTCTCACCTATTTTGATTTCTTCAAAGTTCATTGAATGGACTGACATTCAACTCTGAAGAGGATGTAAAAATTCACCTAAAAGAGTTTTTCACCAGTAAAGATAGGAAATTCTCTGAGTAGGTAATAAAAGATCTACCCACAGATGACAGAAGAAACTGAAACAAAACAGGAATTGTATCATTGATTGAATAAATTGCTTTGCGTTTAAAATGTGTTTCTTATTTTCACTTTAAAAAATATATACAAACTTCTTTTTGGCCAACCCATGCAGCGCCAGGTGCATTGCTCAGGAGCACAATACAATGTCTTTGGTAGGACCTGAAGATTTGAGCTCAGGTTTGTAACCAAGCATCTCATTTTTGCAGCCATCCATCTTAGTTTAAATGAAGTATCTCATGTTTCCACTAGATTGTTAAACATTAAAAAAACATATGATAATAATACAGCGAATACTACTTCAGCAAACTGATGATTCAGTGAACCAAAATAGCTTGGTGTTTTATCCTACTGCCCTACAATTTAAAAATATATCAATATCTTCTCCTCCAGTTAACACACAGAGCAACAAACACACTAAATTCAGCTGACCAACTTTGACCGGCCTTATGTTCAAGCTTTTGAAATGTTCTGTTTGCTAAGACTCACTGATACTAATCAACTATGAAGCCAATTTGAAAAGTAAATATTATTTTCTAAATCTAATACACTAATTCCAATAGAGCATGGAAGATTATTGATTGATCTACATTAAGCTGATGGTCTGTTACTTAGCAAATATACTTTATCTATGTAAGTACATTATGAAGAGTATGTGTGGTGTGTGTATGGGAGGGTACTTTAGAATTGTATGCATTGCTATGATTAGTGTTTTAATACTAAATTGATGGAAGTATCATATTCCTTGTGTTATGTTCAAATCATTTTTGCGATGCTAACTTAGAAACTGGAGTAAAGTATATATCCAGCAGTTATAAAATCATGTTACTGGGTTATGTACATAAATTAACAGGTGATTAAGTAAAAGTAGATTTCACTCCAAGAGCACAACATAATTCAAGAACTTTTTTTTTACTGTTGCTGATAAAGTAGCAACAAACATTTTTCCTTCAACAAGCTACTCATGTTGCTTCCAGTTAAGCATACTCTGATTCAGATGATACAAACCTTCATTCTGATAACTTTCACATACCATCACCATCCACATGAAGCTTTGATATCTCATGTTTGACATACTGTTTCAATAAACCAGGACTTTTGAAAATATCTTCCAATGAGGGTATGATATCCTGTTTCCTTCAATACTATCAAAACACTGATATCAAACCTGGCAAGAAAGCACTTATACTATTATATCTCTTTTACACATTAGTATGTCACATCTAAAACTTTTAACAAACTTTTTGAAAATACTAGATTACACAATCTCTGGTGATCTCTTGATGTTGCCACATAAAAAGAAACAAGAGAAAGAGCAGTACCTAAGAATCTTTTCTCTGAGGTAAGTGAGAACAGTAGCCAAATGGGGGAACAGAAACATCTTGATATCCTCTAACTGGATACTTGATGTGAGTGTTGCAACAGAGTAGACTCCACTACAAGCTCTCAGGACAGAGTGGTAGTATTAAACCAAGTAATTGTTGTTGTTGCTGTTGTTGTTGTTGGCATTCCGTCGCTTATGATGTCGAGGGTTCCAGTTGATCCGATCAATGGAACAGCCTGCTTGTGAAATTAATGTGCAAGTGGCTGAGCACTCCACAGACACGTGTACCCTTAACGTAGTTCTCGGGGATATTCAGCGTGACACAGTGTGACAAGGCCGACCCTTTGAATTACAGGCACAACAGAAACAGAAAGTAAGAGTGAGAGAAAGTTGTGGTGAAAGAGTACAGCAGGGTTTGCCACCATCCCCTGCAAGAGCCTCGTGGAGCTTCAGGTGTTTTCGCTCAATAAACACTCACAACGCCCGGTCTGGGAATCGAAACCGCGATCCTATGACCACGAGTCCACTGCACTAACCACTGGGCCATTGTGCCTCCACAAACCAAGTAATAGATTATGCACTATCTCCCAAGAACAACTATAGTCCATCCTTCAGGCTTCTACACAGTTTCTATTTACTCAAATTTATTTACAAGGCTTGAATTTCAAGTTAGGATAAAAAACCCAACACCGATAAAACCCGTAATCATGAGATGACAAAGAAAACTTATCAACAGAATCACAGGCAGGTTATCAGAGAAAATAGATTTTGTACATGGCAGATACACAGCTGCTAAGTACAAGGGCCCAGGAACAGGGTATGCAGGTGGTGCACTCGCACCTCTAAAAATTTCTTATGAGTGCAAAATCAAAATTTACAACCACTACATAATTTGCTTGGTTTAGAAAATAGTATCTTAAAATTAATCTGTAAAATGTTCTTGATGTTAGGTTTCATCTCAAAACAAGAACAAAGGACAAAAATAAATAAATAAATAAATAAAAAGTCCAAAATGTCAACTGATGAAGCTGGTCATAAAATTCCCAAGGGAATTCTAGAAAGATATACAACTGAACTAAAGCAGCATCGAGGGTTGGCAACGAGTACAGTGAAGAATTCTGGGTAGGGTAGGGGTCCACCAAGGATCAGTTTACTAGGAGAGGTCCTTTGTGATAACGAGGTGTAATATTTGGTGCATGCACTGCTCATGTGTAAGAAGCATGTAGTGTGAGAGTCATTCCTTGATATGAGTAATGCTTGAGAGTTTTTAAGTGTTGAAAGAGGCAAGATTAGCAAAGAGATTGTGTTTAAAATCTTTGTTCAGGGGAAACCAAATTGGGTGAGGTGGGTGGGATGTCTAGGCTGAATAACCCTACTGGGGATACTTTTGAAATCTTCATTTATGGAATCAATTTGGTTTGTGTGTGTGTGTGTAAGTGTGCGTGCGTGCGTGCGTGCATGTGTGTTTGTGTGTGTGCATGGGTGTGTGCATGTGTGTTATCTAGGCTGCATGTGGATGACTGGTGCTTGTGAAAGGGTTGAATCATCTACATGAGACTATGCATTGTTTGGGTATGACATGAATAATAAAATGATATTCCATGTCTTAATGTAATAAAATTATCTTTTGCTCATCCAGTCATTATTGATCCACTGCCAGATGTAGCCTCTGTGTACTGTTGTTGACTTATTTATGCTGGTTGTAGGCCTACTTCTACCTAGTGGTAAATTGTAGATTAGACACGTTACTCCTGTGATTAGGGGTTTAGTCTTAGCACTTTGTAATTAAGCAGAATTTGGACTCAGAATACAAAATGCTGAAACAGCTATTACAAGACAGCTCATTTTATACTCCAGGAATTCTACCAATCAACTATATTGGATTGATGCTTTATTTATTGACCATGAAAGGATGGAAAGTAAAGGCAGATTTGATGACAATTGAACTCAGAGAATAGAGAGCCAGAATAGATATTGCTAGGTATTCTTTCTGAATTTGTAATGTGGTATTTTGAAATTGAAGTTTTCTGGAACTCGAAGGTTCCAAGAAAGATAGCTTTTCTTTTTTTGTTTAACTCTGTATTTGTAATTTAATTGCACACACAAGGAATATTCAAAACACTGGCATCTCCATGTAGTAAAGAGACCCTAGAGAGGTAAAAAATTACCTCTTTATAGGGAATTGTAGGGTAATTTGGTCTAAACAAGGTCTTGCTTTAGCTGAATTTTCTGAAATCCTCTTTGTGAGCTTTAACGGATTCAGTGTTGCCAAGGCTTTAAAAACCATTTTTAGGATTTGTTTAAAAAGAATTAATAAAGATATGCTATAATTTTCATGTCAGGAATGTATTTCAAGAGTTCTGCAAGAGCAAAATGGTTGGGATTCGTAATAATGATTCTGCAAGTTTGCCATCCATAATATAATGCAAAATGATATTCTGTATTTGATGTGATGAAATTATGCTCATTATCATAATGTAATAAGAAGATATTCTGTATTTTAATGTGATAAAATAATATTCTGTATTGAATTCTTTATTGGTATTATGCTCAGTATATCAGTAACATGCCTCTAATTTCATGTATTATATTCATTTTCTCCCTCCCAGTCATGATGGTACATTTGCATCCAGCTTACATTATCTACTCATATTGTATAGTTCTGCCAGTGTTGTAAGCTTGTTGGATTTTTATCAGTCAATGCTTCTCAAAGTCTAAAACAAAAATTTGATGTTTGTTTATAAAAAAATTTGTATTATTATCATTCAAAGGCCATTATATGCCTATTATTATTATTATTATTACTATTATTATTATTATTATTATTATTATAATTATTATTATTATTATTATTATTATTATTATTATTATTATTATCATTATTATTATTATTATTATTATTATTATTATTATTATTATTATTATTATTATTATTATTATTATCATTATCATTATCATTATCATTATTATTATTATTATTATTATTATTATTATTATTATTATTATTATTATTATTATTATTATTATTATTATTATTATTATTATTATTATTATTATTATTATTATTATTATTATTATTATTATTGTGGTGGTGGTGAGCTGGCAGAATTGTTAGCACGCTGGGCAAAATGGTCACTGGCATTTCGTCTGTCCTTACAGTCTGAGTTCAAATTCTGCTATGATCGACTTTGCTTTTCATCCTTTTAGGGTTGAAAAAATGCTTAGCAACATTTTATCTGTCAAACCACAAAGAATTCCTCTCAACATATGGTTATGATGCTCTCCCATTACTTCTGCTAGGGATCAGAGATGCACATATCATCAGCCGCTAAGGGACATGCTCAACTGGTTACAGTCAAGCAACTTAACAAGCAAATATGTGGTATTGAGCAGAATATTTACAGTAGCCCATCTTTGATACCAAGACAAAACAATGTACATGATAACACTTCCAATCAGTTAAGATTAAAAGCCATGAGAGCCACTGTCTGGCACAGCATCAGGGAAATCATCATCGTTATTATTATTATTATTATTGAAAGCTGGCAGAATCATTAGCACAATGGGCAAAATGCTTAGCAATATTTTATCTGTCTTTGTGCTCTGAGTTCAAATTCCACCAAGGTCAGCTTTGCCTTTCATCCTTTCAGGATCGATAAAATAAGTACCAATTGAGTACTGGGGTCAATGTAATCGACTAGTCCCCTTCCCCAAAATTTCAGGCCTTGCACCTTTAGTAGAGAGGAATATTATTATTATTATTGAATGAGAGAGCAGTGCATGCCATCAAAGTGACACTGGGGTAAAATAAACAAAGCCCAGTATACCCATCATGACTACCCATCTGATAAGGGTACACCAGGCACATGCATCACAACAATACGTGCACAACATAATGATCTCATATCAAGATAAACAGTACATGACCTTGCAAGTGGGGCCCAGTTAGAATTTTCATCAAGTTGAGTAGGCCATCCTGCTCAAAAGGTCCCTGAATAAGGTTTGTTTAAGGATGTTGAACAAAACACCCATGTTTCCAAGGGTGAATTATCCAAACCCCAAAGAATTCCTCTCAACACATGGCTATGATGCTCCCCCACTACTTCTGCTTGTGCTCAGAGAGGTACATATCGTCAGCCACTAAGGGACATGCTCAATTGATTAAGGTCAAACAACTAACAAGCAAATCTGTGGTATTGAGCAGAATATTTGCTGTAGCCCATCTTTTATACCAAGACTAAACAATGTACATGATAACACTTCCAATCAGTTAGGATCAGAAACCATGAGAGCCACTGCCTGGTACTCATCATCATCATCACCATCACCATCATCATCATCATCATCATCAAATATTAAATCGAAATCAAATTCTTTCTGATAATTAAATGAGTTTAACTTATATACATAAGAAGTTCTTTTTTTTTTTTTTAATTTAAAATTTTTTTCTTCTGCATTTCGTAGCCATAAGCTGACCAAAATTGTATAAAGTTCAAATTAAAATTAATACTATGTTTGTCATATGGTTTTTTGTTGCAGTTGTATTTTTCTTATTTCATTGATTTATTTACATTCTGTTGGAACATTAATGCTTTCTGTCAGCAGCTCTTGAAATACATTTATTTTATCTATTATGGTAAAATATACTCTGTTGATTAGAGAAACAGAAGTACTATTGTAAGTGCTATTTGCACTGCAGGAGAATGTCTTGAAATAATCCACGTATTAAATGAAATTCCAGCCTGTTTTGTTTTCAAAATATGATGTAAAGATTTTAAAGAAATCTTAATATCTTGGTCAGGAAGATACAGTAGTAGTCTGAATAACACAGACAGGCAGAAGCAGACATGCAGACATACATACATCTACATAAACACAAACACACACATACATATATGTACACATACACACACACATGAATGTTTGTGTGTAAGTATATGTATATATATTAATGAATATTTATATAAAACACAATATGTATTAAAATACAAAGCAATTAAACCATGAAGGAATGAAAGGAGACTTTGGGACCAGAAGCTAGAGGAAGTGATGCTGTGTGAAGAAGCAGGGCATTTGAACAGCCTCTTTCTTCTTCAGGACATTAAAGGAAACAGACGTGTGGAAGAGATCTCTGAGAGAGAGAGAGAAAGAGAGTACTTTCTGGTCAGAGGTTGGGGTAGTGTACACATGTAGGTATGACCATTGAGTTCAACTGATTCTTGGGAAGTGAAGCTGGATACTCTGTTCTGATTTCATCTCAAGGTAATCATCATTATCATCATTTAACATCCACTTTCCATGCTGACATGGGTTGAACGGTTTGACTGGGGACTGGTGAGCCAGTTGGCTGCACCATGCTCCAATCTGATCTGGCAGAGTTTCTACAGCTGGATGCTCTTCTTAATGCCAACCACTCTGAGAGTGTAGTGGGTGGTACTGGCAATGGCCACGCTCAAATGGTGTCTTTATGTGTCACCTGCATAAGAGCCAGTCCAGCGGCACTGGCAATGCCCTCACTCAAATGTTGTCTTCCATGTACCACCAGCACAAGTGCCAGTAAGGTGACACTGGTAACGATCATGCTCGATTGAGTATCCTTATTTTTTGCTTTCTTGTCACAAACTATTTCAACATGTTGTTCATCTGCTGTGGAGATATATTTCCATTTTTGTTTCTTCTGCCCCTCTAACACCAACACTCATGATGGTTACCAGGATGTAGGTTAGTAACCACATTTTGAGACCATTTTCTTGGGAAGGTGGTGTGGTGGCCTGGATACAAAAAGTGAAGTTCCTGGTGAAGTTACAGAGCATTCCAGAAATGGCTAATCTTATGCCACTTTACTTAGAAGAAAGTGCACTGAAACAGTATCTAGAAATGAATGAAGCAGATCAGCTGAAAATGTAGAAAATTGAAGAGCATCTGAGGGATGCATATACAAAAGGAACATTCAAAGCCTACAACAAACTAAGGAGAGTGGGATGGATGGGTGAGGCAGTTGATGACTATGTGAGTGACATCTGGAGATTAACTGAGTTAGCTGGGTTTACAGCTAGAGTAATGAAGTAGATTGTGAAGCTGGTTTTTGCAACTAGTTTCCCTCCATCGCATCTCAGTGAGGCTGGAACAGATGCTGGACATCAACTTAATGTCAGTGGGTGAGCTAGTGGACAAGATGTAAGTGCTAACACAGAGTGACATGTCACAGCAACAGTGTTGGCAGATATAAGTAGAATGAAGAGGCAGGTGACAAATAACAAAAACAGTGGTATGATGAGATGGACGGCTAGGAGATCATGCTTTAAGTGTTGAGGTGTGCACATATTCAGAGATTGTATGAAATTGAAATCTGATGTGCCCAGCCCAGGCTTATAGAAAGCGTCTGCAAACAGGGAAATGAAGTGAGAGGGATTACTGCACTGGTACTTCTGCCCATGACCGATTAAAGTTGCACCAACGTTTATTGCCTGTAATATGGGTTCTGGTGAGGCAAGGGAAGCACAAGCCTTTGTTGATATGGATTGCACAACAACCCTGGTGACTGTAAAAATAGCTGAGAGCTGGAGAGGGAAAAGCTGCCTCAGTGTGGTGGATGGCAGGGAGGAGAGGTGCAGGAGCATCAATGAAGTAGAGCTGAAGGTACAGGAGATGTCGGTGAAGCTGCAGGTGATTGTAGTCAATGAGGTGGTGGACAGTGTTGACGTAGTGGCAGGAATGGATTTAGTTGTACATTTGGAAAAGTGGGTAATCTGATGGTGCAAAGTCTGGAAGTAGGCAGAGTGAGGCAGCACTTCCAGCCCTTGAGTTCCTCAACTTTGCACTTGGTCACATTGTGTACTGGGGCATTATCATGCTGTAGGAGGATATATTTTCGATTGTTCCATGCCAAGGAGTAGGCTTTCAAAGCATCATATAATTACTGCAGTTGTTGAGCATAAATGTTAGGATTTGCAGCACAACCCTCTGGAACAAGCTCTAAGTGTTACACTCCTTGAAATTCCATCAAACATACAACATGGACTTCTATTCAAACAGCCCTTATTTGACAACAGGTTCTGAAGCATGGCTAGAACAAAGCAACTGATTTCTCATATTAGTATAACAAAAATAGATGTATTTTTCACCCCGACAGGCATCATGAAGATTTAACTGCAGTTGTTTGCAAATGTCCACATTTTATTGAGCCTGGTTGTTGGCCACTTCATGAGGAGCTTCATGACAGTATCTGCTCACAAGGTCAAGCTTATGGAAGTATTGATTGATGGGGCTTTGTGAAGGACCAGTTTCTACTGAGAATGGATAAATGCTTGTGCTTGGCTGTTGTTCAACCATTTCTACAACAAAAGGTCGTCTTGACCTTAGTTTGTCTTCAAGGCTGGTGTCCCCTTCCTTGAAACGTCTGAACCAGTTTTGTGCCACATCATTAATTTTTTTGCTACTGTCTTGCATTTGATCCTCAGAAATAGATACATTCTCCCCCCACCCACCCATCAACCGCCTCACCAAAGTGAACTAGTCCAAATTTAGCCTGATTGAACTAGTTCACATACAACCAATGAACAGTTATCTAGGAATTTATTAAAGTGAATGTATAAAATAACTTTTTGTCTTTTCCTCAGCTTCATGTGTATTTTTCCAGTTACCAAGTGTTCTTTTCTACTCTAGGTACAAGGCCCAAAATTTTTGAGAAGGGGGCCAGTTGATTAAATTGACCCCAGTACACAACTCGTATTTAATTTATCAATCCCAAAAGGATGAAAGGCAAAGTTGACCTTGATGGAATTTGAACTCAGAATGTAAACACAGACGAAATACTGCTAAGCATTTTGCCCAACATGCTAACATTTCTTATTTCTTTATTGCCCACAAGAGGCTAAATATAGAGGGGACAAACAAGGACAGACAAAGGGATTAAGTTGATTACATCGACTCCAGTGTGCAACTGGTACTTAATTTATCGACCCCGAAAGGATGAAAGGCAAAGTCGACCCCAGCAGAATTTGAACTCAGAATGTAAAGACAGACGAAATATTGCTAAGCATTTTGCCCGGCATACTAACGCTTCCACCAGCTCACCACGTTAATCAATGACCAAATGTTGTTCTGACAACTGTCAAATGAAATTCTCCTTGTACCGACTGGTTTTTTTATAGTTTTAACTGTGAAATTTAAAGACTTAAAGCCAATACCAAATAGAATTATTTTGTTTCTCCAGTAATTTATTTTCTTCTATCTAGTATCAGCAAAGTTACAAAATCATGTTCATTAGGGTTCACATGAATTATAGCATGAAAAGAGACTCACTCAAAGCTTTACCTACTTTGCAGATCCTCCATTTATATATACTTCCACATGAATTTTGATGTGACTGAAATAACATATTGTGGAGAGATTATTTATTTTTTTTATCATAAATTGTCCACTTTAGAAAATATTGCATCCAATGAATTTCTCATATTTTATTCAAAATATCAGTTACATAATGCTTCTGCATAATTCTTTGATATTTTTACAGTTTTTGTAGTGACATACATGTTCATTCTTAACATGTTCCAGCAGATTTGAATTTGAATATGTTAATCAGTTCCACATTTGGTCTTTGAAGAGAACATCTCCTTTTATATGTTGCATATTGACAATACATTTGGTTCTTGATGTAAAGGGGCTTTAAGACACTGTTTTTTTTACCTGGTCAAGTATCTTCAGTCAAAGCTACACTCAAATAAGTAAATCTAAGCAAGACTGGTGGCAGTTGTTTATAGAATTCAGTAAATAAATTGTTTACTGATGCATGTTGATGTCTGTTTAATTGATGAAAATTATCATGTACATGTATAACAGTAGAAATCAAAATGGTGATGTATATAACTATTTTTGATTCTGGAAGATTTGAATATGTTATTCACTGTTGTATTTCACCTTCAGAGAACACCCTCTCCTTTTAGACATGTGTTGGCAACACACTCAATTCATTGACCTAAGGGGACTTTGAGATGCTGGTGTTTCAACTTGGCTGTGTCTCTCCAGTCAAATCTAACCTAGATAACCCTAGATTAATGACACTAGATTAGAATAGCTCTTTATACAACTCAGCAAATTATTTGCTGATGCTTGATAGTGTCTGCAAAATAGAAAAAATATCATAATGTTCATATGGAACAGCAAGAATCAAAATGATAATGTACATATTGATTTGACAGACAAGTGACCACAGCTAACTGTATTCATTGATCTATATCCTCATCCAGACTATTGTCATAAGAAATCACACTGACCAAATAAACAAACTTTTACACTACTTTCAGATTTGATTACCAATCATGAAGGTTGCTAAAAGACTTTCTTTGATTTTTTCCTTTACATTCTTTGATAGGCTGAAAGCTGAGATTGTCCAGTGGTAGACAATCCATTGCTTTATGAGTTGTTGAAGACCAGTTCACTTCAATGTTCTTGCCAATGCTTCATGATGTCAATTCTTTCTGTGTAGAAAAGTGAGCCATCCTTACTTCTAATTAGTACTATTCTAACTTTCTGGACATTGTACACTTTACTAAGACTGGTATAGAAGGCCTTCATATTATGAAAGTCACCAAGGATCTGAATCTAGTCTGCCTTCTTGCCTAACCATGGAGACTCCACAATTCCTTCTTGTAATAAGGCATTTGAATCATTGAGTCAGCCAGTAGCTTGTCATGTACCTCATCCACTGAGATCTACTTGCTGGTACTTTTATCTTTGAGATACCTTTTCATTAAATCAGTCAATAAGCTTGCATCTGGAGAAGCCTATTAGTCTTGTGGAATCCACTTCATGGTGATGTAAGAAGAGGAAAATGTTGTCACATTTACATTGACAACTTGATTGTAGACACTAGCCTGGAATGTATCCAAGACCTCAAGGCAGTGATGATGCACCGAGAAGTGTGGTGAGTAGACGTTGTTGCTGTGGTCCAGGTTGCTACCCATCCATAGTAATAAAAAAATATTGAGGCAACAGCTACTTTGAATGTTGCCTCATTCAACAGGGACCAGCAAGTATCCATTAGTGTAGTATCAGGTAGCACTTTTAGTAGGCAGGTCACGTTTACTGCAAGTGCATGTTACTGACATTCAGTCATGTTGGCATACTTCTACTGACTTTCTTGCCCCACAGTCTCATAGACAAATGCACATGGCATATGTCAATACATTGTCAGTGAGGCTGTCATTTCTCATCTTGGTGCATGCACAACTTATATCCCTAATGCTGTCACTGCAGGTAAGTATGCAGACCATCATATACCAATTCATTGACTGCAGATGACACCAGCTGTAAAACTACAATACAGGAAGCTAGAAAATGTTGTTAGTTATGGTAAAAATCATACTCACTACATGGGTCAAGTAAAAGTTGTCAGCTGGAATTGAAATTATCTTTTCCAAAATGACCTAGATCTTGGTCTTATGTCTGGTAATCGTTTTCCACTTTTGTATTAAAATTTTTGAGGACAAGTAGCTGCTGGTACAATATCGAGATATCTACATTGTGTGGTATAGAACTCCTTTTTATTTTGCTTATTTGCCTTTGTAGAAACATAGATACTTAAATCAGTTACATTTTGATTTCCAGTTAGAGGTAACCTCATTTACATTAACCTATCAGATATGACAACAGGAAGCAACACCTGTTTACTGACAAGCATGCTCATGGTGGTTAGGCTAACACCAACTTTACTCAATAAAACACTCTGCTTCATCTGAGGCTGATAAGACGAGCACAAGTTAATCAGATTGGTAATATGGGTGATGTAATTGATTGTATACTTGAAGTTAGTCCATTGCACTTGTCTGAACCTTTTTCCCATTGACCATAAGAGGAAAAAAGGCAAAAATATACTTTGATGGGATTTGTATTCAAAAGATGAAAAGCAAGAACATATACTGCAAGTATTTTTTCCAGTGGTCTAATGTCTTTATCATTTTACAACTTATAGCTTACAGAATTGGGAAAATTGCATTTACACTAAGAAAATATGAATTAATTATAGCATTTTAGCAGGGTAAAATTCATATTTTAGCATTTGCAGGTGGTATATGTTATTTGTCTGAAGAAAATATATTAGCTGAACTTAGTAAATGAATGCAATAAATATCACTGGTGAAATATAAAATTAGATTCAGAGACACATTAAAATAATAATAATGAATTTATTATATACAGCCCTCAGGTGCTCTACAGTTTGTTAGAAAAGAATAAAAGAGGGGGCAGAAAATGGAAATTAATCATTTAATTAAAGAAAGCCAGTAATGAAAGCCAAAAGTGCATGCACAGAATATGACACAAAAAGACAGGAAAGTGAACAGTAAAAGATCCATAATGAACAATCAGCTTTAATTTGTTCTCATCAACTTCAATACCATAAATTGCTCTCCTTCTATGTATCCAGGTATGCAAGTGGTGGGGCCTCAATTTCCACTAAGCTGGTTGGTAGGATATAGTAAGTTTTGAACTCAGAATACAAAGTGCCAGAATAAATATCAATAGCATCCTGTTGAGTACACTAACTAGTTCCTTAGTCATTCTTTTCTACTCTAGGCACAAAGCCCAACATTTTTGGGGAGGGGACCAGTTGATTAGATCGACCCCAGTACTTAATTTATTGATCCCAAAAGGATGAAAGGGAAAATCGACCTCGGCAGAATTTGAACTCAGAACGTAAAGACAGATAAAATACCACGAAGCATTTCACCCAGCATGCTAACGTTTCTGCCAGCTCGCCACCTAACTAGTTCCTTAGTTATTGACCCCAAAAGGATGAAATGCAAAGTAAATTTTAGTAGGATCTGAACTCTAAAACAAACAGCCTCAATATATACAGCAAGACATTTTGTTTATCCCTCTAATGCTACAGCCATTTCACTGCCTTGGAATTTCAGGAAAGGAAAAAATATGTATTTATGTGAGGAAAATATGAAGGAAATATGGCATTTTAATTGGAGAAAAATATCATATTTTAGCATTTGTAGGTAGTGTGTGTTATTTGGTTCAAGAAAAATAAATGAGTGGGTAGATTAGGTAAACACTGTGTTTAGTTATTAGGAGGGTCTATAATATTTAACTAGGAAGAATGCAGTGTCTTGTTGAAAAGGATATGATACCTATAAGGAAGATTTATGGCATTTTAGCAAGTAGAAGAAAGAAAGAAAAAAAGAATTGATATCTAACTAGATAAATCATGCAGTCTAGTTTGGTAAATGAAGATGATGTCAATAACGACAATGATGATATATTAGTAGTAGCAGTGGTGGTGGTTGGAGAAGGAGGGAAAAAAGAGCAGGAGAATATGTAGAGAGAATGACTTGGTTGAGTAAAGAGAGTAAATAATGGTAGTTAGCGTATTCTTTTGGCTTTGATTGGCAGTCACTCTAAATGTAATATAAGTCTTTAATCCAATTTTTGAATCAGTATTCAGCGACTGACTTCTTTGTAATATAATAGCAGGGAAAAAAATGTAAGAAAATAATAAATAGATAAATAAATAAATGAATAAAAATTCCTGAAAGTTCTAGCCAATATAGGACTTGTGTGTGCGTGTGTGTGTGTTATGTGAGGGGCCATGGCTTACTGTTTTAGGGTGTTGGTGTCATAGGTTTCAAGGTGTGAGTTTCAATTTTTGGATCAGTTGGTATGTCATGACCTTGAGCAAGGCACTTCATTTCCCAGTACCCCTATACACTCATCTGAAAATGAATCTCAGTGGTATCTGGGCAACAGATGGAGGTGCAGTTTCATGGGGCAATCTACTCTCAGCCTAACTCCTTGAAAATATGTTGTGTAATATATATTTACTAGCAATGTACCCTGGCATTGCCTGTGTGTCATGACCTACAGCTACATTGTATTATTTGTTCCTTTCTCATGGGCAGAATCAGCATATGAGGAGTATGAAGCAAACAAACTCTTCTTTATAAACATGTTTCTCAGTCATTTTCTGATAAATAACACTACAGTTTCTGTCTAGCAAATTCTGTCACAAGTCTGTGGATGGCTTAAGGCTATGATAGAAAACATTTGCCCAAGATACCATGCAGAGAAACTGGACGTGGAACCATGTGGTTGGGAAGCAAACTTCTCATCCACATAATCATTCTTTCACCTAATATGTGTGTGTATGTTAACATTTGTTGTTAAGTCAAATTTTGTGTCTCATTATGTCTGAAAGTTAGCAGTTCATCAAGTAGAGATCGATTAAATAAATGCCAGACTGAAATAAATACTGAGGTCAGTATGATCAGTTAAAATTCTGAAGGTGATACCCCATCATGGCAATAGTCGAAAGACTAAACCTAGTAAAATAATGTTTAAAAACTCAATGGTTTCAAATTTAAGGTAATGGATTACTAACCACAAGATAATGAGTTCAAAACTTCGTATTGAACTTCCACTTTATATGATAACACTATATGTACATCTCAGTCTACTTGACTTCCAACAATTAACAACTGTAATTTGAAGATGAATGGTTACCAGTAAGAAAGATGTCCAGATTTCTTTAAAGATTATTGTGCAAAATATTCTGAGAAAAAGTGTTTTTTTCCCCACAACAAAACACGTATACACACACACACACACACACACACACACACACACACACAGGTGTCTTTGTGGTAACTTGAGTTACTTCAAATAGAAGCCAAACCTCTCTTAAAACACACCCCTTCATCAAAAGAAAGACACAGATTTACAGTATTTCAGAAACAAAACTATGCAATGGGTCTGCTACATCAGAGGAAACTCCGGGCTAAACAAAACACAACAAACATACTTTACCTTAAAAGATTATCTAGTAAATAATACTAATAAAGTAGACGGTATAACTTTGAAGTTTCATTCCCTGGTAAAACTTCATGTATTTTAAACATTTTCTTACCAATTTTTTGATCTGTCAAGTCCATACTTGTTGCAAAGTGCCCAATGGACAAGCATAGCTATATTGTCATGGCATCTCTTATATTTCTTCTGGGCTAGTGACATACATTGTCTGGTAATGTGCCTTATGGTTTCACCGTTTCGACCACAGATTCTGCACTTATCACTTTCTGCTGTGTTGTCTATTCTGTATTTTATGTAGATTGTTCTTAGTGCTTGCTCTTGGGCAGCACAGATTAAAGCCTCCGTTTCCAGTTTTAAATCACTTTTAGTAATCCACAGCCATCTTTTTTCTCTGTCTGTCTTATCTTCAACATCCCTATGAAATTGACCATGCATTCTTTTCTTTACCCACCTATTTTCAGTTTCATTCATTTTCAATTTCTTATAGTGCTTTATCTTTGCAATCTTTCATCCTACACAAGCCTGACCTTCTTACTTCTAATAATAGCGGTTCTTTGGAATTTTTTACATATCAAGCTATGTTGTTTTCTTCTGCTCTAATGCTGTGTTTGCATCCAATAAGTCCTCTTCCCCCTCTTTTTCTTGGTACATACAGTCTGTCGGTGTCACTTTTTGGGTGGAGTAACCCATATCTAGTTAGCAACTTCCTTGTCTTTCTGTCTAAGCTGTTTAGTTTGTCTACTGTCCATGCGAGTACCCCTGCTCCATATCTAAGGAGTGAAACCGCCCAGGTTTTGATAGCTTCGATCTGATTCCGTCCGTTTAATTTCGACTTAAGGATCAGTCTCAGTCTGTGCAAGTACTCCGCCTTAAATTTTTCTGTCATTTCTTTCTCCATCAATTTATTCATTTCCAAAATCCCTAAGTACTTATTGACCATCTCTTCTATCTGCTTCTATTATTATTATTATTATTATTATTATTATTATTTCGAGTGTGGCCGTTGCCAGTATCGCCTGACTGGCCTTCGTGCAGGTGACACGTAAAAGCACCTACTACACTCTCTGAGTGGTTGGCGTTAGGAAGGGCATCCAGCTGTAGAAACTCTGCCAAATTTAGATTGGAGCCTGGTGTTGCCATCCAGTTTCACCAGTCCTCAGTCAAGTCGTTCAACCCATGCTAGCATGGAAAGCGGACGTTAAACGATGATGATGATGATGATGATGATGATGATTATTATTATTATTATTATTATTATTATTATTATTATTATTATTATTATTATTATTAAAGTTGGTGAGCTGGCAGAACAGTTAGCATACCAGGCAAAATTCTTAGTGGCATTTCATCCTGGGTTCAAATTCCACTGCGGTCAACTTTGCATTTCATCTTTTCAGGGTCAATAAATTAAGTACTAGTGAAGCACTGGTATTGATGTAATCAACTAGTCCCCTCCCCTCACATTTCAGGCCTTGTGCCTTTAGTAGAAAGGCCTATTATCATTATTATTATTAAAGGCAGTGAGCTAGCAGAACAGTGAGCACACCAAGCAAAATGCTTAGTGGCATTTCAACTGTCTTTGAATTCTGAGTTCAAATTCCATGGAAGTTGACTTAGCCTTTCATCCTGTTTGACTGATCCCCTCCCCATCAAATTTCAGGCCTTGTGCTTATAGGAAAAAGGAGTATTATTATTATTATTATTATTATTATTATTATCAAAAATGTGTCAAGCTGGCAGAATTGTTAGCCTGCTGGGCAAAATGCTCAATAGCATTCTGCTCATCTTCCCTATCTGTCTTCAAATTCCACTGAGGTCGACTTTGCCTTTCATCCTTTCAGGGTTAAAAAAAAAAGTACCAGTTGAGTACTGGATTCAATGCAATTAATTTACCCCTCCTCCAAAATCGCAGGTATTGTGCCAAAATATGAAACCAGTGTTATTATTATTAAGAGGTAAGCTGGCAGAATCATTAGCATGCCAAACAAAATACTTAGTGGCATTTTGTTCATCTTTTTGTTCTGAGTTCAAATGCTGCAGAGGTCAACTTTGCATTTCACCCTTCTGGGGTTGATAAAATAAATACTAGTTGAGCATTGGGGATGATGTAATCTCCGAAACTGCAGGCCTTGCGCTAAAATTTGAAACCTTTATTATTATTATTATCATCATTACTACTACTACTAAAAATTTTAGAACTAGAAACTTATTATTATTACAATTATTATTTATCTACTTATTTATAGTTTAGAATTGCTCGAGCATTAAACAAAATGACTTGGAGCATTTGTTCTGGCTGTTTCCATTCTGATTTCAGATCCCACTAGATCAACTTTTAACTTTCCAGGATAGATAAAATAAAACACAAGTCATATACTGCAGTTTACTCATCTTCTGCCTTCAAATTTCAAACCTCGTACTTATGTTACAGATTACCATTAGAATTTGTTGCTGTTGTTGTTGTTTCTGTTGTTGTTGATAATGATGATGATGATACTGTTACCAAATTGTGACAGAATTTCTGGAAAAACACTTACTTGATGGAAAAAGTGTGTTTTTATTCATCTTGTCAGAGTAGGGCAAGAAAAAATTTGACTATCTACTCAATTGCTACCAAGTGAAAAATAAACTTTGGACATTATAGTTTTGCACTTATCCACTGAGTTTAGTTATTAGTGATTTAGTGCAGCTAGCTTTGAGACAATTGGAAGTGAAGCTAGCCACAATGACATCCTGAAAGGATTTGAAAATTAAAAAAAAATTAAACAAAATGAAAGATCGTAGTAGACAAATGAAAACAATGTTGCAAATAAATAAACATTAAAATCAGTTGAAATATGTTTGGGATATATCTTCCCTGAGCAAAAGCCATATTCACTACTTTTTGCCATTGAAAACATTATTTGCTTTAGGCAATAGCTATTGATAAACACCAACATTAATTTCAAGGCAACTTCTCTTAGTGGTGCAGAGAATGCATTTCTAGCTTCTAGCTATTATCAGCATTGTGTTCCACAGGACAGACAACTCTGAAATGACTCTGGAAACAGTAATTTCCTTATTATGTATCAGAATCAAAACATGAGCTGATCACACATAATGCCAGCCCAGCTAAAACAAAATATTTGTAGTGGGCATGCAAAAGTAGAGTTGTGGGTAAAGAAATATTTAGATTAGTTCAAATATGTCTGGGACATATTTGAACTGTATAAAGGCTGTATTCACCTTTTCAAACTAAAATATTTTTATTGGAAAAAAAAAAAATTCTAATTAAATGAGCACAATTGTAAACAGAGACATTTGATGAACCCAAGTGAAATGAAAAAAAAAAGCACAAAACATTAATAAAAGTTTGTGCTTTCATCATTTGGATATCATGTAGATAGATGATGCACAAATTATGGAGCCATCAAAATCTATGCCACAACTATCAAGAGGGTTTCACATGTGTTGTTATATGTCTTAGGAGAGAAATTTTACACATGATTTATTTTGCAACACACTTAAACTTTTCTGTGTTGCAGTTTTTATGCCCATTTCTATTCCAGAGCCTCTTTCAAAATGACTCCAGATTATCCTAGTGAAGAGCATTGATAACCATGATGGTGTGGGTTTTCCAAGTGGTGATATACAAATTGTGGATTTAATACAAATAGTTGATAATTTTGATAACAAAGCTTTTGACTTAACACTTGTAATTCCTGTGAGTGCTTTTCACCAACAGTTCCATTAGCTTTCAGCCAATCCATCATAAATTCTTTACTGGCGATTTGTTAATTCACTATTCATTTTGTATCTATCGATAGTATCCAATTGTTCAACTTTTATCATAAACTGCAAATGTTTATCTTTTATTTTTTGCTTTACTTTCTTCTTTTACATTTCTATCAATCTCTATTTACTCTCATCGGTTATTGAATAGTAATTGCAATGCAATACAGTAAGATATTCAATGTCCAAAAACTGAGAGCTTTAATCTGTGTTTTTAAGGAACGTAATCAATTACAGATAAAGCTCAAGTCTGTATGTTTTCTATTGACTTGTGTCATGAGCATTGATTAACCAGATCTCTGATCAAGGTATCTCAGCAATAACTGACCTGCCTGTATTGCATATCATGGACTAAATTGTCCAATGTATTTTTATCTTATTTATATTTCTTAGTTGACAAGGCATGATCTGAGAATGAGGATTTGACTGCTATATATAGAAACTCTCTCATTTTCTCAACATGATTGTTGGTGTTGTGTTGCTGTTATTGCATATCTTGAGGTATGCACTGGTTGAGTAGATCTATGATTAAAAGCATTTCAGCCATGACCAATCCCATCTATTCTGTAAACCTGATACTACATTACGCAATATTAAGACTATAAGATATGATTTAGGGAAAATTCAGTTACTATTTTTATCAGATCAAGCAACTTCATATAGGCTCCAGTAATACTCACAGTATCTCTTTGCACTTATCATGATTGAAGGTTCTTTCTCTAGTCTTTTTGTATAATTAGTGCAAGTCTTGACTGATTTCAAAAATTTGCTGGAATTTCTCTTGACGGTTCCCTAACTTTGAGAGCTGATCTTAGTTTCCAATTTTGCCATGGTGTATGCATATCGTGATAATCCACATGTTATTAACTAGTTTCAATTTACCTCCTGATACTGCAACAGTCTTCTTTAAATAAGCTCTTTTTTTTCAACACAAAGATGATCATTTTTTAAGATGCATTACCAGGACTTATTTTCACTGCATCACTAAATGTATGTCTATTAAGTAAATGGATATGATATATTTATTCATAACCAACATTGTATTATTATTCTGATTATAAATGCCAAGTTGTCAACCTTATTATATAATATAAATGAGTTTTGTCATTTACAATCTTGTTTATATTTTCATTAAGTGAATTGACACTATATCATTTCAACAATTTGAAAGACAGTCACAAATTATCTTTGATGTTTTATTAAACACAAATCTACTTCGTTCAAATTTCATTCCAGCCCACTAAAATGACTGTGGTCTAACCATGGACAGAAATTTAACAGTGAGGATTTTTGGATAAATATGACAAGGTCTCAGAGGAGAAAAGGATTAGGATAACATGAATCACTTATTTATAAGATTCTACAAGATGGTGTTAATTCTTGACTGGTGTATGAATATCATTATTAACTGATACAAAAGATTAACATTGTGGGAGAAAAAATAGAGGAAAATTAAGTGAAAGGATCAAAGCAATTACAATGGGAGAGTAAAAAAGAATAAGAAAACTAATTAAGATATAGAGTAGATTTTGCCAAAATTACAGGCTATGGAATCTAAAATGCTATATTTCTAGCATTTAACATCTACAAGGAAATAAAATTGAAAGTAGCAACAGATTTGCCTCTATATTGGATCATAGGGTATTGCTTTTGACAGGACCCTGTTTTTCATTTTGCCGTTGTTGTGATTAGAAAGGAAGATGTGTATTAAGTGCTCACAGAAGTTAATGAGGCTGGATATGAAAGACATAAATGTAGGAGGCTTCAAGGTTAGTAACATACAATTACTGAGAAATTTGATATGTACATGCTTGTCTCTCAAATATCTGTTGTGAGCCTTCTCATTTCTCTTCTTAACCTGTTTCTCTAAACATTATGCATGAATCTGATCAATGAACTGATAATTAAATTTGGAATAGTGGACTCAAATAATAGGAAATCTCAGTTTAAATGGAGGATGTAGGTCTCTTCCTCTTCCTCCTCCTCCCCTTCCCTCCTCCTCCTCCTCCTTGTCATCTTTGTTGCTGTTATTTTTGTCATCATCATCATCATCATCTTTGTCGTTATCATTATCATCTATGTTTTGACATCTATTTTCTCATGTTTATGTGGATCAAAAGGGCTTACAGTACCATATCTCACCAATTGTTCTGACGTTTGTTGCCTCATGATTGAACCTTAGTATCCAGAGATCTAATTTCATCTTATTCTCCTCAATATATATATTTGACAGTGTTTATTTCTCTGTCTGTATTTCTTCTTCTTCTTCTTCTTCTTCTTCTTCTTCTTCTTCTTCTTCTTCTCCTCCTCCTCCTCCTCCTCCTCCCCCTCCCCCCTCCCCCTTGTTTCCCTTATCGTTATCTCCCCCTCCTCCCCTCACAAGTGAGAAATAATTCTAATCCTGCCCAGTAAACACTATGATAGAAGGTGGGTGAGTAGTTAATATTGAACAGATACAAGTAACATAAGCAATGTAATGGAATATCATATCAACATCCTTTTAAAGTGTGAATTGGTGTAATGTTCACAGTGAGCATAGAAGCACCAAAATATACAATCTGCTTTGGTAATTTACTGTTGGTAGCAGAAGAATTTGTTTGTGTCATTATTTTTAGTTTATGCATAAGTCCAGAAATTTTTGGGACAGGACCCACTTACTTAACTGGTATTTTATTTTATTAGCCCCAAATTAACATTTGAAAAGGGTCCCATTCTTGAATAGATCCAGGGCAGAAGGTTGGTAGATTTTTATTAGGCAATATTAGCTATGATACTGCCTTGTCTTCAGTTATAAATCCACACACATCTGGGATGCATTATAGGAATATAAATCAAGGTGGCAAGCTGGTAGAATTGTTAGCATCTTGGACAAAATACTTAGCAGCATCTCTTCTGATGATACATTCTCAGTTCAAATACCACCATGGTTGACTTTGCCTTTCATCCTTTTGAGGTTGATAAAATAAGTGCTAGTTGAACACTGGAGTTCATGTAATTAATTAGCCCTCTCCTCACAAAATTTCAAGCCTTGTACTTATAGTAAAAAGAACTGAAAATGCCCCCTCCGGTCATAAATAACCATGGGATTACACCTAGAAAGTTCCCCTCTGAGGCACAAGTCTGAGCAAAGTTGTTCATGGATGACCAGCAGTCACCCATGCATGCCAGCCTCCACTCTCCATGCCACCGATAGTATCCAAGGGAAAGGCAAAGGCTGATACATCTTGGCACCAGTGACATTGCAATTCATCTCTACATCTGAGTGAACTGAAGCAATGTGAAATAAAGTATCTTGCTCAAGAACACAACACACAGCCCAGCCCGGGAATCGAACTCACTACTTCATGATTGCAAGCTTGACGCTCTAACCACTGGGCCTTCACAGTAGAAGGAATTATAGGATATAGAAATCAATTCCAGTACTTGACCGGTACTTACTTTATCAACTCCAGTGGTTGGCATTAGGAAGGGCATCCAGCTGTAGAAACTCTGCCAGATCAGATTGGAGCCTGGTGTAGCCATCTGGTTCACCAGTCCTCAGTCAAATCGTCCAACCCATGCTAGCATGGAAAGCAGACGTTAAACGATGATGATGATGATGAGAAGGATGAAGGGTAAAATTGACCTCAATAAGATTTGAACCTCAAAGGTAAAAACACCTTAACCAAATTCTACTTGGCATTTTTTCGTCCATTACTTTAATCATCCTGTTGAACCACAACCATAAATTTTGACAGGCAATTTCTTCTTGTGTGTACTTTTGGCTATTATTGCTATTTTTCTTGCCACTTTCTGTCACCTCTTTTACCCTTTTCCAATGAATTGTACTTCACCTGACCTGAGCACTATATACAATAAGTCCATCCTCATTATATATTGAATAAATTCTGGAATGTATATAAGAGTTGTAGGAGACAGACTGACTGCAGCAATGTGAGAAAAAGGAACTGAATATGATGTTGTTGTTGTTCTTGTTGCCACTGCTGCTGTAGCTGCCGTTGCTGATGTTGTTTGCTAATGTTGCTGTTAGTGTTATTGCAGCTGTTGTTGCTGCTGCTGCTTCTGCCATTGCTGCTGTTGTCATTGTCGTTTGCTTCAGCAGCTGCTGTTATTGCCGATGCTGCTGATGTTATTGTTGCTGTACCTGCTTTTGTCATTGCTGCTGTGACTGATGATGTTGTTGTTGCTGCTGCTGTTGTTGCTGCTGCTGCTGATGATGATGATGTTGTTGTTGTTGTTGCTGCTGTGACTGATGTTGTTGTTGTTGTTGCTGCTGCTGCTGATGTTGTTGTTGTTGTTGCTGCTGCTGCTGATGATGATGATGTTGCTGTTGCTGCTGCTGCTGCTGCTGCTGTTGTTGTTGCTGCTGTTGTTGTTGCTGGTATTGTTGCTGGTATTGCTGTTGCTTTTGTTGTTGCTGCTGTGACTGCTACTGCTGCTGCTGCTGTTGTTGCTGTTGTGTTGTTGTTGCAGCCATGGATGCTTATTATTGCTGTTGCTTATCCCTCAGTCAGTCCTGACAATTAATAAAACTATTCTAGGATTACATTATCTAATATCTCACTCTCTTTCCAAGATGAATTTGAAGGAGATTTGACTACTATTTCTAGCAGAGTAAATGACTGAGTATAGCCACGCTCAATAACTTGATAAGTATTCCTGTCTTTATTGCCCACAGGGGCTAAACATAGAGGGGACAAACAAGGACAGACAAATGGATTAAGTCGATTACATCGACCCCAGTGTATAACTGGTACTTATTTAATCGACCCTGAAAGGATGAAAGGCAAAGTCGATCTTGGCAGAATATAAACTCAGAACATAACGGCAGTTGAAATACCGCTAAGCATTTCGCCCGGTGTGCTAATGTTTCTGCTAGCTCACTGTCTGTTAAACTTGTTAACTTGATAAGTATTGTCTGCTGCTGGTCTATGTAATCTGAGAAAATATCTGGTTACCAAAACATATTAGTTAAGGAGGTGCCCCCACATGGCCACAGTCACATGATTGAAACAAGTGAAAAAAAGAAAGATATGTTCAAAGTACCACTTCACTTCTATGGATATGCAATGATATTTTGAATGATAAATGCTTGATTGAAGAAATATAAAATGATGATAAGCAAGTTAGTTGTGAACTAAAGAAGAGTTACTATCGAGATGGTGGATTTCTTCAGAAAATGGCTATCATTACAAGTGAGATGATAAACAAAATTAATTCATATGAAATGATGATTTTATATCCTTTTTTACTCTAGGCACAAGGCCCAGAATTTTTGGGGAGTGGGTCAGTCGATTAGATCGACCCCAGCATGCAGTTAGTACTTAATTTATTGACCCTGAAAGGATGAAAGGCAAAGTTGACCTTGGTGGAATTTGAACTCAGAACGTAAAGACAGACGAAATACCACTAAGCATTTCACCTGGTGTGCTGACGTTTCAGCCAGCTTGCCACCTTATGATGATTTTATATCATAGTGGATATCAGCACTGGGAGATTGTATGCTATCAAGGTTCGTGAGTTCAATCCTAGCTTGAGCACATGTTCATTTATATGGTGTGTAATAATTTTTTCCATTATTGACACAAGGATAGTAATTTAAGGAGTGGGAGGTAGTTGATTACCACTGATTCAGTGCTTGACTGGTACTTATTTTATTGATCATGAAAGGATGAAAGGCAAAGTCTCCCTTGGTAGAATTTGAACTCAGAAAATAAGGATAGACAAAATGCTGCTAAGCATTCTGTCTGGCATGCCAAGTGTTCTGACAGCTCACTGTCTTGTATATGGCAAGTAATAATGAATGGAAATTAAACTATTTGAAATAGGTGAATGCAGGTATGGCTAAGTAGTTAAGAGGCTCACTTCACAACCATGAATTTCCAGGTTCGATCCTACTGAGTGGTATCATGTGTAAATGAATTTAACTTAGGCTCTGGCTGACCCAACACTTACGAGTGAATTTGCTTAGATGGAAACTGTATAGAAGTCCTCTGCAGACTGTACTTGTAATTCTTACTGTATCATGCACTGATTCTGCTTGAGTATTACATGAACATTACATGTATGTGTCTGCAGAATACTCAGTCACTTCAGAAGGTAATTCAATGAGCAGGTTGTCCTATTGATCGAGCTACTGGATGCTTATATGTTGCAGTTAGTGTGTGAGTCTATCATAATATGAAGTGCTGTGCTAAGCTTTAAGACAAAAGTGAGAGGAAAAAATTGATGTTATAGGTCTGGAAAATGTTTTCACTGTACATGAGATATCTTAACTCATTCAGCTGAAGCTAATGTAGAGATATAAACATTAACTCAATGAAACGATGAGGACATGGATGCTGATGTGAATGGTGATAGTGATGGTGGTGGTGGATTAATGATATCAATAGAAGCAGTAACTGTGGTAATAATGGTAATGGTGGTGGTGGTGGTGGTAGTAGGATGATGACAGTAGTAGCAGTGTTGATGACAATGAATTCTAAGGTTTAAAAAATAATGTGTAATATATATATTATAGGATTAGTTAATCTAACTTATTTTCTGGTAAGAAATTAATGAAATGGCTATATTACTGTAAAACTCGTAAAACAAAGTAAAAATATAAAATTAATATTTTGTAAACTGTGGATGGTTAATGACGTGAAATGTTATAGGTTCTAGAGAACTCTTAATTTAACTATATTATATGAGAAGAATTAACTCTTGTAAATGGGAATTTTCTAGAGAACCGTTCTTATAAGGAAAACTATGATGCTATATCATGTTGAATGCAGATTTTTAACTTAATCAGTATTACCTCAATCAAAATAGAACCACTCTAACTAATTGACCAAATATCTTTTATTGACATCAACACAAGCAAATCAAAGAAGCAGAACAACTGTTGAGCAAACTATTTCTTTTAATAGCCATCAGTGGAAAATGTGGCTTAAGCATCTTTCTTTTTAAAGAATAGTTAAATTGTCTCAGATATTTTTTTCCTACAAATTGGGTTTTCTGCTCATTCACCAGATACACTGATAAATTTAAACTGCAAACATTATATGAGTCTGACTAAATTATATAGCATCCCTTTAATATTCCTGAATATCAGTTCTTTTAAGAGCATATTTACTAAAATGTAGGATTTAAGTGTAGACTAAGGAGAATACTTGGCTTACATTTTGTTGTGTTCAAATCATATCACAATATTAGGGATTACTTCCTTATCTACCCTGGTTATGTTGGCAAAAATAGGTTGAATAACATACATTATTTGAGAGAAGTTGCTTTCTCTTTCATTTTATTTGTAAGCAACCTTTCCTTTATTCTTGTAGTGTTAAATTTGAGAGTAACTCTCTTCTTCACTAAAATATTTTGGACATTCAATGAAGATGAAATCACACAAGACCATACCATAAACTTAGTACAATGAGCCATAGAGACTCCAGTTGAAATCATCATTTTCACTTTGGGTAAATTAGGGTACTGGAATCCATCTCTTACCAAATCAAATTTATAGAATGATTTGAACTCGGCACTGCAAGTTAATAAAATGTTCAACAGTTGTTCAGAACTAAACTATGTTATTGAAGGCATATATTTATAGTCATACTTAGTGGACCCTTTTCAAAAGTTTTGAGCTATATGGAGAGACACTTATGATGGAATGCAAACACAAAAATTTTGATTGATAAACCAACAGCCAATTAGCCACTTGCATCTCTCAACTTGCAGTAGTTTATAAAATATTAATGATGTTGAACCAAGAACTACAGTGATTAAAGATAAAAGAATTATATCTTATTTTGATATAAATTCTCCAGTTGAGAAAATGCATGTTATGGTTAGTTTTCATAAAGGAAACAGGAGAACTAAAACAATAGAGTGACAGACTAAATAACCTATGATATTTAGTTACATATATCTGAATTCTGAATTAAAGTCAAGGTGGAGTCAATTTTGCTTTATGTGCATATGGAAGTCATTTAAACACCTACAAACCTATGGAGTAAAGCAGCATGAAACACTTCCAGTGTGTTCTTCTTGAATAAACATTATGATAGATAGATTTAAAGTAGCAAGCTATATCGAAAGACAAGTATATTTTCATAGTATCATTAATATATATCTGCCAGTTATTTCAGTAATATATCATATCAAAATGATCTTAATTAATGAAACCCCATATTGTGAAGACTCATCAAATAAGAATTCAGTCGGTTATATCCTCATACCTCTGAAAATGTGCAGTCTTGTATCTATGTAAGCAAAAAATATAAATGAAAAATTATGCAAATTGATGCTTTCATTAACAGTTTCAGTTTGAAGAGAGAAAAAAAGTAAAATTTTGAGTGTTTTAGTAAATAACGACTGTTGTTATAGTTGTTGCTTAAACTTGGGCTGGTCTGATCTTAACTGTGCAAATCTATGATCAAAAGCAATCTAGCCTTATTATTATTAGGGGTTGTGCATCTAGCCTTATTATTATTAGGGGTTTTGCATCCACATAATCTATGTAATTCCATTTTGTTTTAAGAGGATTCAATCTGATTTTGTGAGAGATTTTGCTTCTATTTCTAGCAGGTTGATCAATCACATCAAGCTCTTTGGCTTGTAATAACATCTGTTTTCGCAAATAATGTAGAAAAGTTGATATACAATATGGTTTCAAGTTTAGTTTAGCAAGCACATACAAATTTGAAAATAACACTTCTTGTGATTTAGTGAAAGGGGTTAAGATTTTAATAACCATTTTTCTTTAGAGGCAACTAGCAGAGATACCTGGCCTTGCTCGGGATTAAAGTGGTATAGTTTTTTATTGTTTTACTTGTTTCAATCATGTGACTGCGGCCGTGCTGGAGCACCGCTTTGGTAAAAAAAAATTGACCACAGGATTTATTCTTTGTAAGCCTACTATTTGTTCTATCAGTGTCTTTTTCTGAACCGCTAAGTTATGGGAATGTAAACACAGCAACATCAGTTGTCAAGCAATGGTAGGGTTACAAGCACACACACACACACGCGCGCGCGCGCGCACACACACACACACACACACACACACACACACACATACAAATATACACATATATACGACAGTCTTGTTTCAGTGGTGCTCCAGCATGGGCACAGTCAAAGGACTGAAACAAATAAGAGAATAAAAGAAAACATTATGTGATGATTGTTAATGTATTATTTACTCAATTACGTTATTCTTAATTTAAGTCTTATTCTCATTTTTAGAATTGTTTTGACAGTTAATATAATTTGGAATTTTTAGTGTAATTGTGATTCCATTGACATGAAAGTTCCATGTTTATTGATTAGAAATTATGTTAGAATATCTAAGCAAATGGTTTCTTCATTTCATTGCCAATTTTAATGTCCAATCACAAGGTGAAGAACTCTGAGGTTCAAATAACCTCACGCTTGCTTAAGATATGCATGTGCAGGTTGCATTAATGATACAAATTTTTGCATGTGAAAGAATTGGCTCACTTCTAATGTTATAGATATATTCTATTCAACAATAATTAACATTGTTATAGAATATGACATCTTGGGTTTTAAAACACTTCACTCCAGAAATCTGATATTTTGCAATATTTTTCAAAATAAGAAGCCAATTTGCATATCATAGCAAGGTATTATTTACAAAATGGTGGCTAAAATATCTCATGTCAGGGTTGGTAAAAAATTATCAACATCCTAATCTTCTCCTCCTCCTCCTGTCTTCATTGCTGTCATCATCTTCACCACCACCATCACCACCATCATCATCATCATTATCATCCTCCTCATCATCATCATCATTATCAAGACCACAATCATCAAGATCATTAACTTGGTCATGATTATGATTGTCATGATTATCATCATTGCTTTCATTGTCATCTTCCTCCTTAATTTTCCTCCTTAACTGAAAATCATTTATGACTAAAATATATTCTAAGGAGTTTATTCCTTAATAGAAAGATTTTCATGTTCAAAACTGGGATACTTTCAGCATTTTGAATTTCAGCTAATTTTTGGAAATTCAAGATGAGAGAATTTCAAGATAATTTTTTTCTGTTATTTAATTTTCATTTTGAAATTTTGAATTAATAAAACTTTGCTATTTGAACAGAAATTAGGAGATGCGTAAAAAGAATAAAACTGAAAAATATTATGAAATTGAAACTGAAATCAACAAACAAATTTCATCTCTAAGGTAAACAAAACAAAATCTGAAGTTTAACCCTTTAGCATTCAGATTTCTCTGCCAAATGCAATGCTTATTTATTCCTATTGATATGAATTAGTCATGCATTACCTTGTAGCTTTGAGATTTCAATGATGTGATTGTTTATTTTTAGAATAATATTGTAGGGTAAGTATGAGAGACTAGATCTGGCCAATTTGAAGATAAAACAGGTCAGTTATTTTGGCTGGATATGGCCAGTTTAAATGCTAAAGGGTTAAATCTGAAATGATAAAGTTTACAGCATAACCCATCATTTTTGTTAAATTTTGATTTGAGTTGATAGTTTATTTTCATATTCTCATAATACTCAAATTTCAGTTCTTAAAAATATTTTTGATTTCTACACTAAACTGCAGGGAAAACTGTTTTGTTCATCTTTTCAGTCAAATTCCCAAATGTTTTGCAGACAGAAGTTCTCCGGCCATTCTCTTATCCATAGCCAGCAGAGTTTTGGATTCCACCTCACTGCATGGCACCCTGAGGAACTGTTTCCTACTTTAGTCTTGTAAAGGTAAAAAATAAAGACCCTCTAGTGTTATGTCTTAAGCTACTGCTATCTAGCACCTTCGGATGGTCTCTACTCAACCACTACACAACTGCTACTCGACTGCTACTCAACACTCTACCATGGCCAGACTACCTATATTTATATGTCTTGGGAGATCCTACTTCTTCGCCTGGGGGCGTCGACACAACACCTAGAAAGTTACCCTCCAAGGCACAACTCCAGGCAAGATTGTTTACGGAAGACCAGCAGTCACCCATGCATACCAGCCTTTCCTCTCCATGCCGCTGATGTTATCCAAGGGAAAAGCAAAGACTGATACAGCTTGGCACCAGTGACATTGCAACTCATTTCTACAGCTGAGTGAACTGGAGCAACATGAAATAAAGTGTCTTGCTCAAGAACACAACACACACCAGTCAGGGAATTGAACTTACTACTTAATGATTGTGAGCCCAACACTCAAACCACTGAGCCATACAACTTCACGTACTATAGTCATAGGTAAACCAATACTTAGTGAGTGAAATTTGGGAGATAGAAACTATGAAAACATGTGTGTGTCTGTCTGTCTATCTGTGTGCATGTGTGTGTCTAAGTGTTTGTGTATTTTGGTGTGTATGTGTGAGTGCGTGTGCATGTGTTTGTATGTATGTGCACGGGTGTGTGTCGTATGTATGCCTCTGTGTGTGTGTGTGTGTGTGTGTGTGTATTTGCATCTCTTCAAATTGTCAAAAATGGTGACAGTTTTATGTCTATTTCTCTCTCTTGTGTGTATGTGTGTGCTTGTGTGGGTGTATGTATGTGTGTCTGTGTGTATGAGTATGTTTATGCATGGCTTCAAATTGTCAAACATGGTAACAGTATTTAATATCTCTTATAAACAATATATTCCTTGGCCTCAGTGGTTTCATGGCATGAGAAAACCAGGAGAATAAAAGTATCTTGAAGAATGTGTGGCTACATAGGCACAACAGTGGTTGTGTGGTTGAGAAGCTTGCTTCACAACTACGTGGTCTTAGGTTCAGTCCCACTGCATGACACCTTAGGCAAATGTCATCTAATAAAGCACCAGGGCAACTGAAGCCTTGTGAGTGGGTCTGGTAGATGGACAATGAAGGAACCCTGTCATGTGTGTGTGTGTGTGTGTGTCTATATGCATGTTTCTTTGTGTTCCTGTTGCATTTGCCCCCCAACCATGGTTTGACAAATGGTGTCGGTCTATTTATGTCCTCACAACTTAGTTGTTTGGCAAAGAGACCAAATAGAATAAGTATCAGGATTAAAAATTAAAAAAAATTTCTGGGTTCAATTAGTTTGAGTTAACCATTCAAATCACTGCTCCGGCATGGCCACAGTCCAATGACAGAAACAGGTAAAAGATACAAGGTAAGGATATACTCTCACCCAACTACCATGGAAAAAGCTGACCACTGTCATGATAAAATTTAAGTGACTGATTAATTTAAAGTGATAAACAATTCTGACTTGGTTTAAAATTTCTTTACTTTGTAAAACTTAGTATATTCTGTCGGGAAATTATTCTGATTCCTTTTACTCCTCTAAAAGTATTTTTATGAGTTTTGTTCAGCTTATTTTATGAGTTTTCATCTAATGTTATCAATTTTTGGTCATTTTCCTCTATCTAACAAGTAATCTACCCACTTTGATTTCTCTTTGAATAAAACAATTTCTCCATATTTGCTGTATATATTGATGGAATTGTCCACTTTATATTGCTTTCATAATTTGAGTCCATAATAATAAAGTTCTTTGTGTTAGTTTTTGAGTTGGAATGTGTTCCTCAATAATGGCAGTGCTGTCTGGGTCATTTTGGTCTTGCCAGTACCTTTGAAGTAACAAAGTTATACTTTGCTGTTCTTATCCTAGCCTCTGTGTTATCATACAGGACAGAGTTGCATTTCTCTTTTATACAACCGGACACAACATAAACTCTCTTATACACACAGATTTAATATTTTATACTATAAACACTATTCTGTGTTTTGAAACAATGAATTCTAAATACAATAATACACATTAAAGAGTCAATATATTTCTATTAAAATTTCATTTAAATAGCTGGTCACCATGAAACTTGAGTAATGGTCAGAAAGGCATCAAATTATGTATGTATGTATGTATGTGTATATATATATATATATATATATATATACACATGCGTGCACACACACACGCACATGCACACACACACACATATATATGTATGTATGTATGTATGTATGTATGTATGTATGTATGTATGTATGTATGTATGTATCTATCTATCTATCTATCTATCTATCTATATATATATATATATATATATATATATATATATATATATATATATATATATATTAATAAATTTCAGGGTAGTAAAAGAATTTAGAAATTTTTTACTACAAGTGGCCTAGCACGTAGTAGAAAAACTAGTCAATCTCTATATCTATAAAACAGAGGATGTTTGTGTGTGTGTGTACGTGAATGTTGTTTATGCACGTCCACAAATTAGCACGCATGTCGCTCCAATTTTAGGAGGAGATTCGGAATGACCTTATGTGCATTTTGGCCAATTTTTTTCTCTCAGAGGCACCCGCGTATAGCTGTAAAAATCGATAAACTTCTACGAATTTTGAAGTTTGTTGACATGGCGAAGTCAAATCTGTGCGTACGCGCGTGAAGAAGAGAGAGAGACAGACAGACAGAGAGAGAGAGAGAAAGAAAGAAAGAAATAGTGTGTTTGTGACAGGGCGGGGTACAGTGTTTGCTAAGAGTTTACTTTGCTAGCGTCTAAATAAAAAAAAACAAAACAAAAAAAACAAAAGAACGAAAAAGTGGAAAGGGAGGCAGAAAGCGTATTAGGAATGAAAATGTAGTTAAGACAAAGTGTAAAATGTAAAAGGCATTTTTTTTCTTAAACATGAGATATAGTTTAAAATATACGATGTTTTTGAAAGACAATATATTCTATAATGAGATTATATCTACTTTCTCACACAACAATTCAAATATATTTATTTTAAATCATTTATTTGTTTTAAATCGTTCATCTTTCTCCCCCCTCAAATATACTACTTTGGGAGCGAAAGAGTTTTGTTTATATTTCACAACTATGAAACAAAAACGTATGTAATAATTTGTCAGTCACCCCCCCCCCCCCCCAACCCGTTTTTCGGACCACAAAAAGGGTTTTGTAATGTTTCAGATTAACAACCGCACGATTTCCACTAGGGTCTTAAGCTTAGGGTTTTAGGGTTAGGGCTAGAGTTTTACGGTTAGGATTAGGGTTAGGGTTAAGGTTAGTGTTAGGATTATGATTAGGGTTGGTGTTAGGGTTACGTTTTTAGGGTCAGGGTTAGGGTTAGGGTTTAGTGTTAGGGTTAGAGTTAGAGTTAACCTAGAAGGGACAGGCCCCTTATTTTTTTGTTAAGGCTGTTGGTAAGTTTTCCTAAGTTACTCCAATTCACATCCCCAATGCAAACCTTCAGATCAACCTTTTCCTATGCAGATCTCTAATGCAACTTTAAAAAAAACAGTCAATGAGTGGAAATAACCAATAAACTGATTCCTTATGGGATTTCCCAATTAAATTGCCAGCAAACCATTTTCAGCCAAACCAATTTCAACGGATTTCGCTCAAATCTGATGTCCATGTTACTTATTTTGGTTTGAAATAAAGCACTTGATCACTTAATAATCCTAGCTTAATCCCGAGCAGCGCCGGGCTATACTCCTAGTAGACTATATATTATTCATATAAAATACAGTGTACATTTAAACACATAAAAGATGGCCATAATAGGACATCTAACCCGCTAGAAGGAGTAGTTAAAATTCAACCACTATTAGGAGTAATTTCGAAACAGAATGAAAAATAAAAACATTTACCATCTTTTTCCTGGACCATGGTTTCAAGCTCTCTTCAGCAAATAAAGTAATTACTGTTATGGCCATCTCTTATGTGTTTAAATGTACACTGTATTTTATATATATATATACACAGAGAAGACCAGTATACATGCTGAAAAGGGCAATCAAATTCCCAAACCACAGAAAAAAAACATTCTTATTTAGAGCACTTTGATTGTAAGCAAGCAGGACAATTTGAAAGAATTAAAATATCAGTAAATTCTATACTCTGAAGTTTCCCCATTAATGATTAAATAAATCAATTAATTAATTAATCAACTGTTGAATGAACAAATATGGATCTTCAGCAGAATCATCGTCACAAATAATTACAATAAGTACTGAAACACAAAGTAAACATGTGCGCACTGAGTTTCATCATTACACATTGAGAATTCAAATCAAATAACCTCAACCATTGTTCCAAGTCAGAATAATACAGTAGTGAATACAAATTCAACAGTGAATTATCTGACCCAAGAATTAAAATATTTAAATATAAATATAAAGGGTAAAAATTATTAAAAATAATAATCTATACCAGTGGCTAGCATGCGTAAAAAAAATGTCAGTAGACTGGTATAAATTATTATTTTTAATAAATTTTACCCTTTATATTTATATTTAAATTTACAATGAAAGTAAACAAAGTTTTTTTTTTTTTTGGTTTTTTTTTTCAGATAATTTACTGCTGCATTATTCTGGTTTGGCATGATGATTGAGGTCATTTGATTTGAACTCTTGATGTATAACGATGAAACTCAGTAGGCATGTGTTTCCTTTGTGTTTTGGTACGTATTTGAATTTTATGATTATATGTCCCAGTGATTCTAATGAAGATCCATATTTGGTTGATTCATCAATTGATTAATTAATTAATTGATTTATTTAATCATTAATGGTGAAAATTCAGAGTATAGAATTAATTGATATTTTAATTCTTTCAAATTGTCCTGTGCTCTAAATAAGAATGCTTTTTCGTGATGTGGAAATTCGAGTGCCCTTTTTAGCATGTAAGAAGACCACATAGTGGTCTTCTCTCTTAGTATAAATTTTATACACTCATATATATTATAAAAATATTTTGTGCCGGTGGCACGTAAAAGCACCCACTACACTCTTGGAGTGGTTGGCATTAGGAAGGGCATCCAGCTGTAGAAACTCTGCTAAATCAGATTGGAGCCTGGTGTAACCATCCGGTTCACCAGTCCTTAGTCAAATCGTCCAACCCATGCTAGCATGGAAAGCAGACGTTAAATGATGATGATGATTTATGTCTATTGACATTTTTTTATGCATGCTAGCCACTGATATAAATTATACCTATCTATATCTATATATCTTTATATCTATATATTGATATGTCGATATATATATATATATATATATATATATATATAAAGGGTAAAAATTATTAAAACTAATAATTTATATCAGTGGCTAGCATGAAAACTACATTTTGAAACTTTTAAATTCAATATGCATACAGATAGGTATATAAAGAGATAGATAGATATGAATGCCTTCCAGGGACTAAAAACAATAGTAACACCATCTTCTATAGGATCGCCACATTTAGTTGACAAATATTTTTTATGAATAAATGGATAGGGATAAATAGATAGACAGACAAATAAATAGATGGATGAAACAGTTCACAATTTAAAATTGGGGGAGGGGTGAAATTTGAGGCCCTTATTAAACTTTATAACATTAATTATTAAATATTGTTTGTTTCTCATAAAATGGTGTATATTTAATTTACATTATATTATTATTTATGATTATTTAAGGCAAACACAAGTAAAAGGCAAATTCTTTTCACCATAATGTTTTTGTCTATATTTAATTTCGATTTGCATATGTTCGCCGATTCGCTAAAGTAAACAAAATCAAAAATTTAAATGTTGGGGGGGTGAAATTAAAAAAAAAAATTTTTGCATATTCATAATCTCCGACATCTAAAACGTAGGAGTCCGAAAAAATCTTTTAAAAAAATGCATTTTCCAAGGAGAGGTGCGAAACTGCATTAGCCCCGATTTTGATCACTTATAGGCCATGGAAACCAAGTAACTGGCCTTATGGTTCCTAGAGCTCAAGAATTATATGGTGCGGTTGTGTAGTAAATTGGACTGGTGATGGTTTGTTAAAGAATGATTTACCTGGACTTTTACATATCTCACAGGTCAATTTTATTAACCTGGTTTATTTTCACAGAGAGCTTATAAAGTATTTCACCTGGATCTTTAATTCTGCCTGTCATTTTATATATATATATATATATATATATATATATATATATATATATATATATATATATATATATATATATATATATATATATATCGATACATAGATATATAGATATAGATATGTATGTTATATATACACACACACACCCATACAGGCACACACACACTATAGATTGTATATTGTATTACTGTTAGTGTTAGGTTATAAGCAGAAGGTTCATGAATCATAAATATGAAACTACAAGTTTCATATCTTTGAGCCTTCATATTATTGAAGAATGAAATTTTCTGTATGAATATGAAAAGCTCTTCTAATTCATATAATTGCAAAGACCTTAATATCTTCTTACTGATATGCACATTTCTAAAGAATTAATTTATTGATCAATGGTCTCCCTTGCCAATAGTATTGAGATAAAAAAAAAACTATGGAAAGCTCACTAAAAATCGTTTTAAAAGAAGATTCTTGCAACTTGAGTATACATTCAGATACTCAAAATGATACTTAACCACTTTACTATTCAAATATAGCTGGAGTTTAAAGTATAATAATATTTACTTTTAAAAAACAAATTGGTGCATTATAAAACACATGTTATTCTACATTAATAGTCTCAGAAGCTATGATCTCTTTTCTCGACGGTGTATAACATTCTATTACATCTCTTTGTAATTTTGAACAAAAGATCAGAATTGATTAATTTTTGAAAACTCTTTGATTGCGATTTATTGAAAATATTATATTTCCTAGTTAATGGATTTCCAATGTCCCAACAGATAGAATGTTAAAAAAATTTCAGATAATCAAGACTATGAATTTATCAACAAAAGTTACTTTCCTATGCTCACATTTTAATGCACTTTCTAATATTTAAAAAAAATAAATTCAATCAAATATTGATGTTATGTTGTCTGTTCACATTTCAAGGTGTTTGCAAATATTCTTGGGTAGTTGCAAGCATGGATGGATGCTTATAAAGTTTGTTTTGCAACCACATAGTTTCAGATTTGTTGCCCAACTCTGTCTGGCCCTCACTCTGCCTGGCCCTTACTCTGTCTGCCCCCCCTACTCTGTCTGACTCCCACTCTGTTACATCTTGGGGAAGTGTCTTCTATGAAAAATTCAGAATGACTTATGCCTTGTGAAAGAAATTGGTAGACAAAAACTGAGAAGCCTGACATAGATCTGTATGTATGTATGTATGTATGTATGTATGTATGTATGTGTGTGTGTGTGTGTGTGTGTGTGTGTGTGTGTGTGCGTGTGTGTGTTTGAACATCATTTCCACACTAATAATGACCAAGTAAAAACAGTAACCTTACTTACTTCACTGGTAAGCAAAAATACCATAGTTTCAGCAGCTTCATTGCTTTCAATATGTAAAGACTAGTGGAATGAAAATACCTTATATCAGGAGTCAGCAAACCAGGATAAATTACCCCAAGTGGGGTGAAAATGAAATTCTTAGGGGTAATGAGAACTCGTTAGACATAAGTAAAATCATATAAAAAAAAATATGTTCGTTGTTATCTATGATTTTCTTCTTTTTTAATCAAGGGGGTAATGTTGGCATAAATAAGTATATTTTGGGGGTAATTAGTTAAAGAAGTTTCCAATCCCTGCTTTATATAGAAAATATATAAGGATTGCTCATAAGAAGAGTATTTGGTCATAGAAAATCTGCTTTATCAAATTTCATACCCTATGCCTTCATGGAAAAAAGACATAAAAACCAATGATGGTGATGACGATGATGACAACGATGATGTACAGAAAGAAATAGGTAAATGTTTTCACAACACTAATGTTCATAATACGCATCAGTCAAAGGAAGAAAGTTTTTGATCAAGTACTATTTCTGCAAATGGGCAAAACCTCATCACTCTAATATGATATAACAACACCAGATTAAATTAATGTTTCTGTAGCAATAACATTAATCACAAAGAAAAATAAATAAACAAACAAACAAAATATAATGACAATGATAAAGAAGGTGCAATATACTTTAGGTTACAGTTGCTGCTTCTGTTGTTGTTTAGCCTCAGTTAAACTCTGATAAAGCAGGCCTATGACCAATAGTGTTCTAGTTGTGTCAATTATCTCTGGTGTTAGGAGAAATCAAGGATTTTATTGTCTAACATTTAACTTTTTTTTGGTTTTTTGTCTTAGATGATAAGGTGAGATTTGAGGAAGATTTGACTGCTGTTTCTTGCATGTAGAGGTTCTCTCTTGGTATGAATGATGATGATAATGATGGCAAGGATGATGATGATGATGATAATGATGATGATGATGATGATGATGATGATGAAGAGAGAACACTAGTGACACAATGACAACACTGTAACAATATAAGAACAACATGCAAAGACAACACAATAACATAACGACCATGACGATAATGCACAATAACAGCACAACAACAGCACAACGACAATAACAACAATGTTGATGGTGATGTTGATGATGATGCAGCTGATGGCATTGATTATGATAATGATGATGTTGATGATGATAACAACGACAGTAAAGATGATGATGATGATGATGATGATGATGATGATGATGATGATGATGATGATGATGATGATGATGATAATGATGATATTGATGATAATGATGATGGTGACGATGCTGACGATGATGATGATGAGGAGGAGGAGTAGGAAATCCAAATCTCCCTCGAATCACATTATAGTATCTAACAAAATGGACGCCATGTGTAGTGTTAGATATTCTGTCTTTGAAACGAAAAGAAAAATGGAATTGTCAGCCCTAAAAAGACTATTATGAAAGGAATGCATGCTCAAATATGACCTTCAGTTAAATAGCAACAACAATAACAAGAAAAACAACACCAACTAAAATTTCAAACATGTTCTTTGAATTTAAAGAACAGGATCATGCGGGCCAGGAACAAAGTTAAATCGTGGAAGAATATCTATAAGGGCTACAATGGCTTTGAACCCAGCTACTTGAATTAATTTTCAGCTAGAAACTGAATAAAATTGAGCTACTCGTAAAAATATAAGGACATTTAACATTTGTAACCAAATGTCTGTTTATTTCTGCCATGGTGAAAGAATTCTATTGTTAGATGGTAGCTGTAGAAAAGATATTCACTCTTGAAATGTCCTTGCTCTTCCTTTTTGATGTCCTCCTCATCATCATCAGCATCATTATTGGCATCGTCATGGTCGTTGCCGTCATCATCATCATCATTGACATCAACATTGTCATCATCACCGTAATCATTGTCATCGTCATCAATATCCTCCTCCTCCACCTCTTCCTCATCATCATCATCATCATCATCTTCTATATTTAACTATCTTGTCTGCTACAGGCCATACACATTTCTACTGTGCTTTAAAAAGCTGTTCAGTCAGTAGGTTTGTGGTCATAGAAACTGCATATGAGAGTACATATCTGAGTATACACACATGCACACTCACATACACACATACACACACACACGTACATGCATGCATACACATACACATACACATACACGTGTCCACACACACGTACACATGCCTGCACATACACACACACATCAGTGGCATAATTGATTAAATAAAAGTTTAAAGAATGGGAGAAAAATTCCTTCTTGGAAGTGAAGACAAAAATGAACATAGATGCTGATTAATTGAAAGTAGTTAATGAAGAAGGTAATGATTATATTTTTTTAACCCTTGTTGTTCTTGAGTTTATTCCTTTTTATGTAATGAATTAAGAAAAAAATGCAGAAATGGGACAAATTACATTGATCCCATTCAGAAAGATAATGAAAATAACTAAATAAATGTAGTGGAGGGAAGTTCATTAATTATCCAAGATCCAATTTTATTAAAATTCCCTTACCTAGTATTCGTGTAAAATTCTACAAAAATTCTGTAAGTAAATGATTCTATATGGGAAAATATTTCTTCATTTGCTTTCAAAAATTTTTTCATTATTAGTAATGGATGCAATGTGGTGACTCAGCAGAATTGTTAGTAGACAAGGCAAAATGCTTAGTGGTATTTCATCCTTCTTTATGTTCTGTGTTCAAATTCTGCCAAGGTCAACTTTGCCTTTCATCCTTTCAGAGACCATAAAATAAGTCCCAGTTGAGTACTGGGGTCAATGCAATCAACTTATCCCCTCCCTTGAACTTGCTGGCCTTGTGCTAAAATTTGTATTATTATTATTGCTATTATCATTATTATTATCGAGTGAGAGAGCAGTGCATGCCATCAAAGTGACACGGGGGTAAACTATACGAAGCCCATTATACCCATCATAACTACCCGTCTGATAAGGGTACACCAGGCACATGCATCACAACCATATGTGCATGACATGGTGATCTCATATCAAGATAAACAGCGCATGACCTCGCAGGTGGGGCCCAGTTAGAATTTTCTTCAGGTCAAGTAGCCCATCCCATTCAAAAGGTCCCTCAATAATGTTTGTTTAAGGATGTTGAGCAAAACACCCATATTTCCAAACGTGAATTATTCAAAGGTGAATTATTATTTATTACTATTATTATTATTATTATTATTCAGTAGTTTTATTTTTATAACGTGCTTTCACTTCACTACCGAGCGCAGCTCTGTGCGCCTTGGGTATGTGCTGTGGTTTGCTGTGGTGCTCTTATGTTTACTGTATTGAAAGTGTTTTGCGTAGAATGTGTGCAGTACCCAGTAGTGCAATTTTCTGTATGTTATATATATTTGTAAGTCCTGCTATTTTTGTTATGTATTTGTCTGAATATTTTTTTATTATACCTAAGGCACCTACTATGATAGGAATTGTTTCTGTTTTTAGATTCCACATTCGAGTTATCTCTATTTCCAGGTCTTTGTATTTTGAAAGTTTTTCCATTTCTTTTAGAGAAACGTTGTCATCTGCTGGTATTGATACATCAATTAGAAAGCATTTTTTTTCTTCATGATCTTTGACAACTATATCTGGTCTATTTTCCTTAATTTCTCTATCTGTGTGTATTGGCATATCCCAGAGTATGGTTGCTTTCTCGTTTTCTGTGACCTTTTCTGGCGTGTGTTTATACCATCTTTTTTCTGTTGTTATATTATTATTATTATTATTATTATTATTATTATTATTATTAAGGTGGTGAGCTGGCAGAATTGTTAGCTTAATGGTATTTCATCCATCTTTACGTTCTGTGTTCAAATTCTACAGCAGTTGACTTTGCCATTCATCCTTTTTGGGGTTGATATAACAAGTATCAGTTGAACACTGGGATTGACTTACCTCTCTCCCGAAATTGCAGGCCTTGTACCAAAATTTGAAATCATTATTAGTGATGGAAGCAGTATTAGTACCAAATAGCAATCTGTGTGCCTTATGTAACATGGATATACTAATAGAAAGCCACAATACTGAAGTGTTTATCATGTGAAGGCATATTGTATAGATGTATAGTGCTAAAAAGCACAGTAGCAGATTAAAAATGTCTAGTAATGACAATGGAACTGCTTGGTCATATGATTTCTGTGTATTTGCATGTCACCAACAGTAGGTTTCCACTATCACTGCATGCTTTGGTAAGTTTCCCCTGTACTGATATATAGGGTAGCCCAAAAGTAGGTTTACAGTTATTCAACTATCTCTTTCATATTCATATATTAACAGTTTAGATCTTAATTATAAAAAAAATATGAAACCATTATTCTATGTTAATTTAGTTAATCGTAAGATAGAAATTTAAATGTAATAAAATGTTTTAAAAGAAATTTAAAGTGCCTACATAATAAATGTAAACCTACTTTTGGGCCACCCTGTACAGAAAAACAATGACTCATCACTCACTGGTGTCACAGATAGGTGGTAGGCTGGGTAAAGATTTGTTATTAGTAACAGAGGCAGTCTTAGTACCAAAAAGTAAAATTCTTTGTTTATAGTGGAGTATTATAAACAAGTTCATAAACATGGCTGTAATCTCACTTTAGTTGCCTGGTCTTCTCAATCACAGCATATCTCCAAAGGTCTTGGTCTCCTGTCATTGCCCCTGTGAGGCCCAATGTTCGAAGGTCATGCTTCACCACTTCATCCCATGTCTTCCTGGGTCTACCTCTTCCACAGTTAGGGAGTGGCACTGTCTCACACAGCTGTCCTCATCCATACATAATGTCATGGTCCATGTTTCACTGCCATGTAGCATGGCAGTTCACACACATGTATCATTCAGTCTACCTTTCACCCTGAGCGAGAGGCCCTAAGTTGCCAGCAGAGGTAGGAGCTCCCTGAACTTTGCCCAGGCTATTCTTATTCTAGCCGCTACACTCTCAGAGCAACCACCCCCTCTACAGATTTGGTCACCTAGGTAGTGGAAGCTATTAACTACTTCTAGTTTTTTCCTCCAGCATGTGATGGAATCTGTTTTCTGTACATCTTCAGTGTTCATTGCCCCTGTGCATCTACCACACACAAAAACTATCTTCCCAGTTAATCTCCCTTTGATGTTGCTGCACCTTTTATGTGTCCATAGCTTACACTGGGTACATCGTATGGAGTTTCTACCCACACCTTTTCTACAGATCGAGCAGTGTCATCTACCTGAAGGGGTTTGTGATTTGTCAGCCTTCCTACATACTAAGACTTTGGTTTTTGCTAGGTTAACTCTAAGGCCCTTCAATTCTAGACCTTGCTTCCACACCCTAAAGTTTGTCTCTAGTTCTGGCAGTGACTTGGCTATTAGAGCAAGGTCATCAGCATAGAGGAGATTCCAAGAGCATCCTGTCTTGAACTCCTCTGATATTGCCTGGAAGATTATAATGAATAAGAGAGGGCTGGGGACTGATCCTTGATGAACCCTACTTCTTCACTATACTCGTTGCCAACCTCACCTTACTGACAGCAACTCTGTACAGGGCTTGTACAGCTGAAGGAAATTGTGGTATACAGTACTCAGGTGCACTACTACAACTAAAAAATAAAAGCCATTAGGTGTACTGTTGGTAGATTTCAGGAAACATGGAAGTTTTGAAGAATGTAGTGTCTCAACAGCTAACAACTGATGCGGGTAGTTTATTCCATTCTTCAGCAATTCTGAGGGTGGAAAAATATTCCGAAAGTCATGGGTGTTGTGTTGTTTTTTTGATTTTATAAGCATGTCTGCAAGTGATTGCCATATGGAATTCAAAATGTTGCCCAAGGTTGTTGTTGGAAAGATGGTGGATAATCTTGTTTATTATAAACTCTATTTTACATTTCCTGCCTACAAGAGATTATGTCCGGTCTTTAGCATACTGCTGTATGTTTTCTCAAACTACGATCACAGGAAAAGTTGTTGATAAGAATTATCAACAAAAACAAACCTGATAAATATGTACAGGTGTTGCAAATTAAGTTTAATTACCAATAAACATCAGCTTGGATGACACTTCACTTAGCTGAGTAAAATATGTAAAATATGGCCTGAATCATGATTACCAGCAGGTATGTTAGACGTCAAAAAGTAGCTAACCATTTCATGGTTTTTGTAAATTTATTCAGAAAAAGTAAGCATTATGCCATCCAGCATAAATAAAAGTCAACTTCATTACATTTAAGCCCATTAAATGAGTCAATTTTTGGTATGAATGTTTATGTTTTGTTCGTCCTTTTTCAACAAAAAACTTTCTGAAAAATTCTGGAAATATGTAATTCATGCACCCACTAAAATTTGCTTTTATTTTTGTGGAAAAAAGTATTTGAATTACATGGGTTTTTATGGTATATATATCTATATTGTCCTGTGTATGACTGTAAACCACATCTATCAGTGGAACCCTTTGTGGGAGTTCCAGGGTTTTAGGAGTGTGGAACCACCTCTTAGTCACTATTGTTACCAGTTCTACTCATAATTAGAGTTGTAGTATTTGTCAGAATCCCAACTATGGGTTAAACAACATGTAACCATCTAAGCTAGGTTACATTGACATCACAGGGTGCAGTATGGTAGATGGGAACTATTTTGGTAGATAAATCTTAATGCATCAACAGTGGATATTACTAGATGCTGAGTGGATGAACTGACAACATACTATTAATCTTTTCTACTCTAAGCACAAAGCTTGAAATTTTTGGGGAGGGGGCCAGTCGATTAGATCGATCCCAGTATGCAACTGGAACTTAATTTATCAACCCTGAAAGGATGAAAGGTAAAGTTGACCTCAGCAAAATTTGAACTCAGAACGTAAAGACAGATGAAATATCGCCAAGCATTTCACCCGGCATGCTAATGTTTCTGCCAGCTCGCCGACTTACAACATACTATTAATGGTCAGGGTCAACAAGTCCAGTTAGCAAAATACTGCTATCATCTGTAGTTATGGCATGCACAGATGAAATATTTCAGCTAGTGAAAGATCAATGTGACTAATACTCAAGTCAGACATTCATGCCATATTGCTTGTTCAAGAAATCTAGTGTGCAAGAGTTGCATTGGGTCTGATTTGAAAGAGGATAAGTGATTCCAGGTGCATTGAATGAATAAGAACCATCTAGACTGAAATACCCAACCTTCATTTGTTATACATACCTATTCTATCTAAGGATTAAATTGTTTTAGAGTAAAGCTATAAGCATATTCTTATGTGAATTTATTAAGTATTTTAGATCTGGTTAGCTCAGTTTAAGTAGCCAGATCTAAAGTTTCTATTTCTAAGTCTAGCTTTGGCTAGATATATGATAAATTGTATGCATTCTTTAAGTTTTGTCATCCTTATGTCTTAGTAAAACTCAAAAAATGACAGACAAGATTCTTTGCTATATTCAGTTCTATCCCTTATGTTGAAAGTTCAAATTTCACCAGCATTGATGTTACCTCACAACTTTCTGGGTTCAATAAAATAAGTACCATTTAGAATCTGCAGTTAGCTTAATAAACAGTGTGTCATTTCCCAAATATTTCTGAACCTGTAATATATATCACATTGTATAATCAATATTATAACATCATACATAATCTGCACATTGTTTCATTCTTTTTGTCTAATGTAGGAAAGTAGATATCTCATTGTATATCTTAAAGAAATGGGAGGATTGATTGACATTTGAACCCAATCATAGCAATCTTCTGAGTAACTAAAAGTGATTATCTTTGTGTTATTATTGTAAGAAAATTGACATTATATATTATGGATATCCACTGATTATTTTCCATGGTTATTGTTAGATGTTGCAGTGTTGATGTTTGATCTTATATGAATTATTTTAGTAAACAGCTATCCATTTGATCCTCTAAACCATGCATGAAAGAATAGAACTAAAAGTGGAAAGGATAAAGAAAAATAAAAAAAGGAAAAAAGGAAAACTTAGCTGAAAGTTTTCTCTGATCTCCTTCTAATGCAAAAAGAAAAAAGATGGAAGAAAAAAGAAACTGATATAGACAGAAATTAGAAAGAGAAAAAAATGTTAGTGTTGAGGAAAATGAGAAACATCACGATTCTAATTCAAAATCACCAAAACATTTAAGATTTTTTAAAATATATTCTCAATGAATAACAATCTGATTTTCTGAGATGTTTTTAAATGGCTGAATATGCGCGCACATGTGTGTGTGTATGCGTGCATGTGTGCATGCACGTGTGTGTGTGTGTGTGTGCGCATGTGAACATACATACATACAGACATATATATATATATTCAGCCATTTAAAAACGTGTCTTTAGCATATATGTATATTGTGAAGATATGTATATATGTTTTATATATATATGACTGTACATAGGCATATAATTATATAAAAATCACACTGGATGCATCATTTACCTTCTTGAGACAAAGCTTAATATGGTTGTATGAAAAATAAGTGGTAAACTAAATCTGCCTTCATTTAACTGAAATTAACTGTCCACTTTGGATAGGAAATAACATTTGATAGAACACTCCATAGAAACAGCTGAATGCTTTTACCTGGCTTTTGTTGTTCAGATTAAACATTCACAGACATTTTTTCAACTTTTTCTTGTTGTTTTTCAGTCAATATACATTTTATGCCATTGAATTTTGTAAGGAAAACTTGTTTAGAAATGTGTGACATTATATTTTCTCAATATTCTTTGTGAAGCACATAGGATATCTATGCATTCATACTTCTGCAATGTTTAGCCATTTTCCAGTGGAGTATGTATGTGTGTGTGTGTGTGTGTGTGTGTGTGTGTGTGTGTGTGTGTGTGTGTGTGCATGTGTATGTGTGTGTGTATTATAATGGTTGGTTGGTAGGGTAAAATCCCAGCTGTTTCCTCTTGAAGCACACATACACACACATATATACGCATATTTATCATCATCATTTAACATCTGTTTTCCATGTTGGTATGAGTTGGACAGTTTGACAGGAGCTGGCAAGCTAGAAAGCTGCATCAGGCTCCACTTGTCTATTTTGACATGGTTTCTATGACTGAATGCCCTTTCTAACCACTTCACAGAATGTAGTGGGTGCTTTTTACATAGCACCAGCATCAGTGGTGTCACCAAGTAGCTAGCAAGACAATGACCTCTTATCTGGTGGTCAATGAGGAAACTAGGGATAGATGAATGGTTAGTGAGAGCTGTGCAAGCCATGTACAGGGATGCTGTCAGTAAGGTGAGGGATGGCAATGAGTACAGTGAAGAATTTCGGGTAGGGGTAGGGGTCCACCAAGGATCAGTCCTCAGCTCTCTCTTATTCATCATAGTCCTCCAGGCAATAACAGAGGAATTCAAGACAGGATGCCCCTGGGAGCTCCTCTATGTTGATAACTTTGCTCCAATTGCTGAGTTACTATCAGAACTAGAGGAAAAGTTTCAGATGTGGAAGCAAGGATTAGAATTGAAAGGCCTTAGAGTCAACCTAGCTAAAACCAAAGTCCTAATAAGTAGAAAGGCAGATAAACCACAAATCCCTTTAGGTAGATGGCCCTGTTTGATCTGTAGAAAAGGCGTAGGTAGAAACTCTATAAGATGTACCCAGTGTAAGCTATGGACACATAAGAGGTGCAGCAATATCAAAAGAAGGCTAACTGGGAAGATAGTTTTGTATGTAACAGATGCTCAGGAGCAATAAACACTGAAAATGTGCAAAGAACAACTTCTGTCACATTCCAGGGAGAAAAACTAGAAGTAGTTGATAGCTTCCATTACCTAGATGACCAAGTCAGTAGCTGGGGTGGGTGCTCTGAAAGTGTAGTTGCTAGAATATGAATAGCCTGAGCAAAGTTCAGAGAGCTCTTACCTCTGCTGGTGACAAAGGGCCTCTCGCTCAGAGTAAAAGGTAGACTGTATGACACATGTGTACGAACAGCCATACTATATGGTAGTGAAACATGAGCCATGACTGCTGAGGACATGCATAAGCTCACAAGAAATGAAGCCAGTATGCTCCGATGGATGTGTAATGTCAGTGTGCATATACGACAGAGTGTAAGCTTTTCTCTCCTTGAGAGAAAAGTTGGATTAAAAAACCATCAGATGTGGTGTGCAAGAGAGACGACTGTGCTGGTATGGTCATGTGGTGAGAATGGATGAGGATAGCTGTGTAAAAAAGTGCCACACCCTAGTGGTTGAGGGAACCTGTGGAAGAGGTAGACCCAGGAAGATCTGGGATGAGGTGGTGAAGCACGACCTTCGAACATTAGGCCTCACCGAAGCAATGACTAGTGACCGAGACCTTTGGAAAGATGCTGTGCTTGAGAAGATCAGCAAGTCAAGTGAGACCATAACCCATTGCCTATGCCAGGGGTTTAAACAGCCCACTTATGCGTACTTTTCCTTCATTGGACACTAAACTCTGCTTGCGAAGACCTGTTGAGGCAAGTGAAATCGAAATTGAAATTAAATTCGATGACTGGCATCTGTGCTAGTGGAGCGCTAAGAGCGCCATCCGAGCATGATCGCTGCCAGAACAGCTGACTGGCTTCCATGCTAGTGGCATGTAAAAAGCACCATTTGAGCGTGGTAGTTGCCAGTACTGCCCGACTGGCCCTCGTGCCGGTGGCACATAAATGCACCCAGTATACTCTTGGATTGGTTGGCGTTAGAAAGGGCATCCAGCTGTAGAAACTCTGCCAGTTCAGATTGGAGTCTGGTGCAACCATCTGGTTCGCCTGTCCTCAGTCAAATCGTCCAACCCATGCTATCATGGAAAGTGGATGTTAAACGATGATGATGATGAGGAGGAGGATGAAAGTGGCCAATTGCAATTTAAAATGAAAGGCACAAGTACAAATGTCCCTAGAAGTGACTAAGGGTGCAAGTTAGCACCAGTATTGCTAGAAAGAAGAGTTAAAGCAACTCTTAGCCATGAACAGAACATTTTCTGTTACAAAAGCACTTATCTATCGACTGACAAGGGAGACAAGCTCCCTAAGTAAATGAGGATGCCATATCATGGTGATTTTGGATCAAATTAATCTTCATTGGTGATGCTACTCTGTTGCCCAGAGTTAAAGCTAACTTGCCTTGCCAGTTTATAGAAAATACCAACCAATTATAAATTATTAAAGTGGCTTGTCGCAATTTAAAATGAAAAGGCATGAGTACAACCATCCCTGGAAGTGACTAAGGGTGCAAGGAAGCACCAGCATTGCTAGAAATAAGAGTTAAAATAACTCTTAACCATCAACAGAAAGGCACATATTTCTGTAACAAAAGCACTTATCTATTGACACACACACACACACACACACACACACACACACACACACACACACACATGCACACATGTATGTATGTATGTATGTATGTATATATGTATGTATGTATGTATGTATGTGTATATATATATATGTATGTGTATGTGTGTATGTGTGTATGTGCATGTGTGCATGTGTGTGTGTGTGCATGTGTGTTTGTATGATGTACAAATATTCTTCAACACTCTTTGTAGTATTTCACATTTATATATAATATATTTCAGTATATATCTGTGTATGTATATCCATATTATGTATAACTATATCAGTACCCTGCTCAGCAAACCCAGTTCCCAGCTCATAGTTCTGTAAGGGGCCCAGCACTTAGTTTGCCATTCTCCAGAGCTTAATATAAACACCTGTCACCACCAAATCTACTCATTGATTTCATAACCAGTCCACACCTCCTGTACCTCACAGCTGCCCAAGGCTGTGCTGGATTAACCATTAAGTAAAATCAGCACGTGCTTAGGGCGTCTAAGGAAGTGGGGGACCAAAGAAATGTTAAATGGTTTACAGCATAAAGTGAATTACTTTAAATTTACTATAATAATATTCAAAGAGGTTTATAGGATCAGAAATACAATTTTAAAGTGTTCATGGTGTCATAGTGAGGATCTGATGAAAGACTTTGCAATTAAAAAAAAGTAGGAGAAAACTTTTCAAATATGAAACAAAATAGAAGTCTACAAAAATAAACATTATTTTCCATCTTACTGTTAGTTTGGTTTCAAATTGAAAAAAAAAAATTATTTTATGGTTTATTATTGTTCATATTTTGAATGACATATATATGGGGGCACCAGAATCTTGTGAGTACTTAAGGCTTCTATGGATCTTAATCTGGCCCTGGTCCAAGGACATCCTCTATATGGACCTAACCTTATGCCTGGCCTGGTATTCATTATTTCTGCACTTTAATCTTACATGTACTATCTTCTTATAATTTCTTATATGACCCTACTATTCTATTACTTCCATTCTGCCATTTTTTACTTTTATTTTATTTTATTTATCTTATTTTATTTCAATTTATTATTTTTTTTACTTCTTCCTCTGTTTTATTTTCTATCATATATGGTATGTCTATTTTTGATGTAAAGCAAGACACTTCATTTCATGTTGCTCCAGTTCACTCAGCTGCAGAAATGTGTTGCAGCATCACTGGTGCCAAACTGTATTGGCCTTTGCCTTTCCCATAGATAACATCATTGGCATGGAGAGGGGAGGCTGGTATGCATGGGTGACTGCTGGTCATCCATAAACAACCTTGCCCTGACTTGTGCCTCAGAGGGTAACTTTCTAGGTGCAATCCCATGGTCATTCATGACTGAAGGGGATCTTTACTCTTACCGTATTTTTGATTATATGCACAACAGAATGGCCATGATTTTTACATTAAACACCTCATGCTATATGTGACTTATCACATAACCCTGTTAATATGATACAGTTCAGCTAGTTCCTGTACTATTACCCTTAATGGTAGGGGCTTACTTCCACTTTGGTAGCTGATCATATTGCTCCAACATTGCTACATATTCCACTAGTCTTTAACAGAATTTGATTGTCACCCTATTCCACTTCATAATACTTCTTATCTTGCTTTATCACTCTGCCTTTTCATGCCTTACATACAATACATGTAAAATATGTGTGTGTGTGTGTGTGTGTGTGTGTGTGTGTGTGTGTGTGTGTGTGTGTGTAGGTATACATGTATATGTATGTGTGTGTATGGGTATGTATATGTATATATATATGTATATGAGGGTGGTTGTCTACATGTATCTATGTGTGTACACACATATATATATTATTTAATCTTTAGTCAAGCTTTCCATAAGTTATACTTTTATTCTTTCAATTTACATCTCTTTTACTCTTTTACTCTTTTACTTGTTTCAGTCATTTGACTGCGACCATGCTGGAGCACCACCTTTAGTCGAGCAAATCGACCCCAGGACTTATTCTTTGTAAGCCTAGTACTTATTCTATCGATCTGTTTTTCCGAACCGCTAAGTTACGGGGACATAAACACACCAGCATTGGTTGTCAAGCAATGCTAGGGGGACAAACACAGACACACAATCACACACACACACACACACACACACACACACACACACACACACACACACACACACACGCATATATATATATATATATATATATATATATATATATATATATATATACATACATACGACGGGCTTCTTTCAGTTTCCGTCTACCAAATCCACTCACAAGGCTTTGGTCAGCCCAAGGCTATAGTAGAAGACACTTGCCCAAGATGCCACACAGTGGGACTGAACCCGGAACCATGTGGTTGGTAAGCAAGCTACTTACCACACAGCCACTTCATGTATATGTGTATGTATGGGTATGTATATGTATATATATATATATATATGCATATGAGAGTGGCTGTCTACATGTATCTGTGTGTGTGTGTACACATATATATATATATTATTTAATCTTTAGTCAGGCTTTCCATAATTTATACTTTCATTCTTTCAATTTACATCTGCTTACATTGCTTATTGTTCATTTGTAAAGAATTAGCACTTTATTTACATCACTAATATTTTAATTTTTGCTGATTCTAAATTCTTATTTGCATATTTATATTTTATCTCCATTTTGATTTTATTTTCAATTTTCTGATTTTTTTTATTATCTCTTTATTTTTATTTTTTTAAACATACTTTCAATTTTTTAATTTTTTAAATTTAATTATTTATTATTCACACCTTATAGTTATACCTCAACATAAAACCCTGGCATCGATCTATTATAGTTTTTCTACTTATCAATATGTCTCTACCATTATATTTTTCATTTTCATCTTTTACACTCTATCTATTTTCACATATTTTTCTATCAGAGCATGTTTTTAATCTAGTGCTTGCATATTCTTCCTCAGCTCTCTGTGCACTTTGGGGGATAGCCTAAGATGCAATTCCCTCAAGGTCTCTCAGGGATTTCTATTTACATATAACAAGAGAACCAGCCAATACTTTTTTCATTCCACTGTTCATATCACAAATTCAGCTACTCCTTATGCAGAATGCTCTTTCCCTATAATGGGAGCTAACAGCTTCAATTTTTTTTACTATATCCATACCACTCTAATTCAGGGTTTTCTTATATCTTCTTCTGTATATCAACTTATTTCCTAATTTTCCAGTATATCTACTTCCTTCCTAATTCTCACTCATTTTTTTCTACTGTCCACTTTACAGTGATTTCTTATATTTTATAGTTAGCTAAGTATTGCTACTATTTGCTAATATCATTTCTACTTTTGATCTGCTTCTTATTTATAATGCTCTCTCTCTCTCTCTCTCTCTCTCTCTCTCTCTCTCTCTCTCTCTCTCTCTCTCTCTCTCTCTCTCTCTCTCCTAGCACTATACCAGTGTTCCTAGGCCTATTTTAATTTTAATTTCAAATCAACCTCTGTCTCAATTCTATGTTTGTTTAACACTAACAGATTTAATAAATAATTTTTATCACACTTTAGTTTCTTTCTTCAACTCAAACTTTTTTCTTTTATAATTTTGCATGTCACATTCTAAGGTCACTAAGAATACTTCTGCTAGCTTCATTTCCATCCCTCCCACTTTAATCATGTGGTTTATTGCAACAACAACAACATAAACTCCCTAACAAGAAAATGCCAAAAGAAATGTGGCTGTAGTAGAAAATGTTAGTAGTCAGGGTAAGAAGCATTTAGTTTGGTTTATTGCTTTCCATGCAAGCAGCTAATTGGCAGTCATTAGGGTGTCAGATTGCATAGTGGTAACAGTTGTGGCTTTCATCATTTTAGAGTCAATAAATAACATACCTGCCAAATATTCGGATTATTCTTATCTTTAACCTACCATCCACCATAACAGCTATAGCATGTCCGCAAGCTATTCTTTCCTTCACTGCACTTGCTGCACCCACCCTCTTTCTACCCACTTTTTCAACTACCTCCCCAACCTAGCATGCTTTTGCAGCATTTGTACTCTTCTCTGTTCCTTCCTCTTATCTCTACCTTAATATCCAATATCTCTTAGTCTATTGTTCCCTTCCTATTCCCTTTTATTTACAACTTCTGTCTGTATTCACCCCTTATAATGTTGTGGATAGCCTTAGACCCACTTTATACAATTTAATGACCCACGACCTATCATATTTTAATTCTCTCATTCTATCATTTATGACCCATGATCTATCATATTTCAATTCTGTCCCCACTCTTTTTTCTCCATATTCTTTCTCGAAAATCCTTTCACACTTCTCTGTTCCCTGTTACATCTCTCCTTCATCATTATCCCTCATAACTCCCTTAAAATCATCACATATGTATTCTCTTGTCTTGTTTCTCCCTCAGTGACTGGGACCACTTTAACCACTTGAAAAGATGGGGTGATCTTCACTGGTGCTGGTGTCACTAATAGAGAACCACGTACACACTGTAGAATGTTCAACATTAGGAAGGAAAAGCAGTTGTGGTTGCCATTCTTAAAGCCAATCCAAATAATCAAATCTTATCAAATTATCCAACCTATCTGATCAAAAAAGCCATCATCGTCATCATCATATAACGTCCATCTTCTATGCTGGCATGGATTGGAGGGTTTGATAGGGCCTGGGGAGCTGCACCAAGTTCCAATGTCTGTTTTGGAATGGTTCCTATGTCTGGATGCCTTTCCTAATGCCAACCACTTTAGAGAGTGTGCTGGGTGCATTTTATGTGGCGCTAACACCAGTGGGGTTGCCAAGTGATTTGTGAGGTGAAGAGCACTTAGCTGGGGGAGGGAGTGGAACCATGGGAAGTGGCTGTGTGCTAGGTGAGAGGTTAGAGTATAATAGAGGGATAAAGATAGATGTGTTACTGAAGAGGAGATCTTTTCTCTGTAGTTGTTAAATTACCAGTTATGAACAATAGAGCAAGTGTAAAAAAAAATAAGGATAAACACAGGTTTGTTTTATTTTAAGGTTCCTATGCATGTTTCACCATTATGGTTGTTTAGAGCCTTGTAGAGGAAGCTCCAGATGCATATAGATGTTCAATCTCAATGAATCCTCAGGTTATGTATATCTATATGCATTTGGAACTTCCACCACAGTACTCCAAACAACCATAACAGTGAACGTATCAGGACAATTACCCACCGTGGAGAATTACCCCACCCCGACAACAACTACCCCTAGGACAATTACCCCCCCTTGATTAATTATCTCCTCTCTAATATTTTAAGTTTTAAATCATCATCTGTTGTCCTCAGAGGTAATTGTCCTTGTGTGGGGTGGTTATTGTCCATGAGGGGGTAAATGTCCTAGACTCAACAGTGAAACAGAAGTAAGAACTTTGAAATAAAATAAATCTGTGTTTATCCTTATTATATGCAGAGAGAGAGAGAGAGAGGGAGAGAGAGAGAGAGAGAGAGAGAGGGAGAGAGAGAGAGAGAAAGAGAGATGTAGTAAAGTAAGTAAACATTTGTAGGCTAAAAGAATATAGTCATTTCCACCACCTTTGATCTTGAGAAAGGACTCTAAACTTACTTTAATGATTTCATTGGGATTTGTGGCAAGAGACACACCTATGACATCATGCACATATTGCATGATATGGTTATGACGTAATTTATGGTCATCTTGAAACAGCTGTCAAGATAAGACTTTACATAATTCTTCTGTACTTGTATCTTTTCTTTATTCTAGGATCTGTATTTTTTATGCATCATAGGTAAGCTCATGCTTACCTATGTTTCTCTACCTAATTACATGCTAAATAACAGCTAAATAAGGATTGGTCTTGTAGCTGACCTTTGTTGCAAAGTCCTATAGAAAGAGATTGGAGCTTAAGCTCATATCCATTTGACCACTGCTCTGTGTCATCAATGCAAAGCTTATTTTGCTTTCAGCTACTCACTGTATGCACACACACACACACACACACTATATATATATATATATATATATATATATATATATATATATGGCTTGTGTGTTTCCTCGTCTCTGTTTTGTTTGCAATGTCCTGTACCCAGATATGCACCTATACATACAGGTGGATGTCGGTATGCACATACCTGTACGTATATATGCATATACTCATTTACTATTTGTTTTTACATGATTGAACGCAGCGTCTCCAATTGTAAGTAGTTTTTCGTAACTTCATATTTTCCGACACTACTCTATCTCTTTCTCTTCCATTCCCCCACCCCTCGTTCTTCCTCTTTACTACTACGTATCTCGCTTTACCCCTCTCGTTCTTCCTCTGTTACTACTACGTATCTCTTTTTTCCCCCTCGTACTTCCTCTCTTTCTCTTTTCCTCTCGTTGCTCACCTATTCTTCTACTTCCTCCCTTTGTTTCTCCCTCTGCCACTCTCTCTCTTCCCCTTACACCGGCATGGTCACATGCTTCCGGTCAATAATCCTTTCCTTCCTTGGCTGTCGCCGAGCTAACACACGAACCACTTTGTCCCTACTTTCAAGTTCGTGTCTCACATCGTTCATACACAAACAATTTTTCTTGTCTGGCCGTAAAGCCTTTTCTGTTTGTTTTCCTGTCTTGTTTTTTGTCCGCCACAACATTCCTCCATGGCAAGATTTAATTTGTGTATACAAATTTAATTTGCGGTCCATGGGAAGAGCTGTTTTAACGATGTGTCCTGCCTAGCTCTTCAAAACGCCGGTGTTAAAACGGAGGTAGCTGATGAAATAGAATGTTCTCTATGTGGCTTGTGTGTTTTCTCGTCTCTGTTTTGTTTGCAATGTCCTGTACCCAGATATGCACCTATACATACAGGTGGATGTCGGTATGCACATACCTGTAAGTATATATGCATATACACATTTACTATTTGTTTATAGATATATATACATACATATATATACATATATATTAATAGTAATGGTAAGACAACAAAAGAATGAAAGAGACCTCGGTATTATGTACATAAAGGAATTTATCTGTAATATATGTGACAATTATTCGGTTGCCATGATAAGATTCTGAGTTTTGGATGCCAGGGCGGAAACCTGCTCTGGCATCTCTTCAGTTATCGAGGCAATCAAAATATGCTATGAAAATGACTGTAAAAGAAAGGGAAATTACTATGTAATTGACCGTTATTAAGACAAAAGAGCTATTAGAATGATCGTTAGATAAGGGGAAAGAACCAAAAGAGAGGAAGTAAAAAGTAAAGAAGTAAAATTGCTCATAGTAATCGCGTATGCGTGCATGTACATACATACACATGCACGCATGCACACCCACGTATATGTGCCTGTATGCATGTGCTTACTCATACTCGCGTGAAATACACACGTGCACCCACACATATGCCAATAGATGCACATATATATGCAACCATGCATGTACACGTATACATATCCACACACATGCATGCACACACATACACACACATACACATACCCATACGTGCACGGTTATATTCAAATACATGTCTAAAATATGCACATGCTATATATGCATATGCTGACTCACACTCACATGAAACACATACATGTACACCCACATATATATGCAACCATACACATGTACATATACATGCACATATATACATACCTGCTCACAGGTACACACATGTACACATATGTATATCCACTCACACACGCACACACACACACACACACACACATGTGCACATACCCATACGTGCACAGATATATTCAAATACACAGCTAAAATATGTACATGCTATATATGCATATGCTCACTCACACTCGCGTGGAACACTCGCATGTGCACCAACGTATATATGCAACCATACACATGTACATATGCATGTACATATATACATACCCACACACATGCACACGCACACACAAAAAGATTCATATACACGTCTATATGCGCACATGCACAAGAAAAATGCAGGGTGAAAGGTAAAATACAGAAAAAAATGTGTAAAAATATAGAAAGCAATAAAAATATATCTATAAATATGTAAAAAAATATGTAAAAATATATAAAAAATATATATAAAAAGTATAGAGAGATAAAATGCTTGTAAGTGGACACAATATAAAAAGTAGGTTCTATAAAAAGCATATATATATGCTGGAGTTCTTTTCAGCTTCTGTCTACCAAATCCATTCACAAGGCTCTGATTATACCGGTATTGTAATACAAGACACTTGCTCAAAGTGCTATGCAGTGGGATTAAAATCAGAACCATGTATTTGGAAAACAAATATCTTACCACACAACCAAGCCTGCACTTCAGCCTGTGCATCATATATATATATATATATATATATATATACATATATATATATATATATATATATATATATATGTATGTATGTATGTATGTATGTATGTATGTATGTATGTATGTATGTATGTATGTATGTATGTATATATATATATATATATATATATATATATATATATATATATATATATATATATATATATATATATATATATATACATATATACATATATATATATATATATATATATATATATATATATATATATATATATATATATATATATATATATATATATATATATATAAAGGACACACATGTATATGAAAATTCATTATGCAATTTCTCTCAGCCAAATGAACTCATCAGGTATTAACCAACTATAACAGAAAACAAGTACTATATAGTATCCATTACCCAGTTTAACGGTTTAATGCTATCACCTATTGCTTTAGTGGAGTAAACTCTGTCTTAAGCATTTAGACCACACACACACACACACACACACACGCACGCGTGCAATCTGAATATATTCTCACAAAAGTGAATAACATTATCGCTGAAGGTATGAAATTGTAATGACTTTTGGGATGGTAACTGACAAGGAAAGAGCATGTTGTCTTATGTGTGAATTTTCTGTTTGTTCCTTTGCTGTGCTTGTTTAATTTTTGAAACTCGTATATATATATATATATATATATATATATATATATATATTGTAAATGTATATTTAGACTAGATATATTTATTTATTCTATAATTAAGTGTAATTTGATTTGTTCCCAAGTAACAAGCTCGGTGGCCATTTATTCATAATGGATTATTTAGTCTCTTTGTAGTTAAGAGTTATTAATTATTTGTTTTAATTATAGATGCATGTCTATGTGGGTGTATGTGCATGTGTGTGTGATTTTTTGATTTAATTTAATTCTATTTCCTTTTTTATTTTTATTTTCATTTTTATTTTTTAATAGGGAAATTTTTTTTATTGTTTTACTTTTAGTAATCAGTTTTTTTAGTCAATATATTTCGTATTATTGAACTTGTTTCATAGACATTGATCTATGTCCTTTTCCTTGCACAAAATTTGAGGACATTGTTTATGAGATGTACTGTTCCACTAATCATTATTTTGTTTGTTTTGGGTGTGACATCATGTTTGTGATGTGATGTTGATTGAGAAACAAAGTATCTAGATGTCTATGTTTGTTGTATTGTCTAAATGTTCTATTTGGAATTAGTTCTTCATTATAAATACTATCTGGTAGCTATAAGTTCTCACTATTTGTTTATACAATGGATTCCCAGGCAGGTTTACATTTTTAATGCTGTGGACACTGCCAGATTGAATGGTACCAACCAGGTGTCAAAACCATAATGATATCTGTTTGAGCAGCTGATCAAGGGAATACACCTATGTTATGCTTCTAATATCATGTGAATTTCTGATATTTTAGTTTTGTTATTCTGAGTGGTCCTTTAGTTGTCCTTCATTCTTGTGATGTGGAAAGAGTTTGTGAATTCATTGCTTACTTTGGTATTGCTTGATTTATCATAGGCAACAACCTAATTAGGCTTGGACAATGCTTAGATATTGATGTCAAGTTTTGGGAGGTTCTATGGTGTGTGTGTATATATATATATATATATATATATAAGTATATACACACACACACACACACACACACACACACACATATAGATAGATAGATAGATAGATAGATAAATATATAAATAAACGATGATTATGATGATGATATTGATATATTGTTATATATCAGAATGGTCATTTTTGTTTTGCTTTTGCCAAATAAATACACATACTATATATTCGTTCTTCACTTGATCATTACTGTTCTTATTTTATCTTATGTCCATTGTCCAGAGATTTTTCATCACACATTTGTGACCTCTTCAGGGACACTTTCCTTGTGTTTATTTGGCAAAGAAGAAAATGACCATCCTGAAATATGACAATACCTATTTCAACACATTTCCACATCAGGAATATATATATATATATATATATATATATATATATATATATATATATATGTGTGTGTGTGTGTGTGTGTGTGTATATATATGTGGTGAAGGAACATAGCTCAGTGATTAGAGCATTGGGCTCACAATCACAAGGTAGTGAGTTTGATTCCCAAACCTGGTTGTGTGTTGTGTTCTTGAGCAAGGCACTTTATTTCACATTGCTCCAGTTCACTGAGCTGTAGCATGAGTTGTAACATCATTGGTGCCAAGCTGTATCAGCCTTTGCTTTTCCCTTGGATAACATCAGTGGTGTGGAGAGGGGAGGCTGGCATGCATGGGCAATTGCTGGCCTTCTATAAACAACCTTGCTTGGACTTGTACCTTGGAGGTAACTTTCTAGGGACAAGCCCATGGTCATTATATGTGTGTGTGTGTGTGTATACAGATGCAAAAAGCCTGCACAGATACTATACATTTGAAAAGGACAGGAGACATACTGCATACATACATGCATACATGCATATACGCATGCATACATACATACATACAAGTTTAGGTTTATACCTGTAATTATTGGGGCCTTGGGATATGTAATACACTGCATAAATACCAATCTTGAGAAATTAGGCTTCTCAAAACTAGAAAGGAGAAAGCTAATTCAAAGACTACAGATCCAATCCATCACTGGAACTGTAAAAACCTGTAAAACTTTCCAGAAGTTTATCATCTAAATATATGAGCGTGTCCAGATATGCAACTATATGCATGAGAATACATACATAACACATACAAATCTGCACATACATACATACAAACAAAAATACCCTGTTGTTGATGTTGATGTTGAAATTCCTATGAAGGAACCTTGGATCTAGGTTAGAAACTGGTTCTTTCTGCACTGGCAAGAAATCTTGAAATAGAACTGAACAATGACATACATACACACACACACACACACACACACACATACATACATACATGCATACATACATACATACATACATAAATACATACACACATACATACATACTGACATTAATTGTGCTTCCAGTGTAGAGATTAAATTTCATCATATGGCCAATATTTTTAACAAAGAAGCGCCTTCATCAATTAACTTGCTTTCTGTTTCAAATTTCTCTTTCAGCATGGCTGCAATATTTTTCATTCTATTTTTGTAAGATTTTCACATTAGAACTGAATTAAATTGCTATGTTATGTATCATCATTACTAACTTTCTTCTTCTTATGATGATGATGATGATGATGTCGATGGTGGTGGTCATCATTGTTATCGTCTTCATCATTACTGTTGTCACTGCTGTTGTTGTCATCATCATAATCAGCAGCAGTATCAGCAGCAACAGCTATACCCCAACATTATCAACAACAAAAATAACAAGAATAGCAACTACTACTACTACTACTACTACTACTACTACTACTACACAAACAACTGAAGTTGATAATGATTTCAAATTTTGGCACAAAGCCAACAATTTCAGGGAAGGGGTAAGTCAATTGCATTGACCCCAGTACTCAACTGGTATTTATTTTATTGCCCCCCCCCCAAAAAAGTATTAAAGGCAAAGTTGACCTTGGCAGAGTTTGAACTCAGAACACGGAGACAGATGGAATGTCACTAAGTATTTTGCCTGGCGTGCTAATGATTCTTTTCTACTCTAGGCACAAGGCCCAAAACTTTGGGAGAGCAGAGCCAGTCGATTAGCTTGACACCAGTACACAACTGGCACTTAATTCATTGACCTCCCCCCTCCAAAAAAAAAAAAAATGGTTGAAAGCAAAGTTGTCTTTGTTAGAATTTGAACTCAGAACGTAAAGACAGACAAAAAACTGCTAAGCATTCTGCCCAGTGTGCTAATGATTCTGCCAGCTCACTGCCTTAACTAAGTATCCGGGATATTGCCATAGTAACAAAGCATGCAAAGTGAAGCTGCTAGGCACAAGTTTACCCTGAACTCTGCTGTGATTGTGCACTAAGTTTTAAAGTTCTAGCTCACTTTTGCTGTTTTCAGCAGTGCTTGGAAGGAAGGTGTTAGCATGTGATCATCACATTGACCATGACAAAGAAAGTTGAGCAGAGAATTTGCATCTAATTATTCCAAAAGCTTGGTGATACCTGCTCAGAGGCCTATGTAAAGTTTTCAAAAAGTTTTCGTTAAGGAGATCTTGTGCCACTGAAACCATAACTAATCTACACATCCCCTGATAACTCATGGATGGTGATTTGATGATTTCCCCTCACAGCTGCTTGCACATCTGCAATGTTTTTCTCAGTTCTGCTGATTGTGGGTCTCCTAGAAGGTTCGTCAATATTGACATCTTTTTGGCCATCTTCGATATGTCTGAACCACTCATACATTTGTGTGTGGCTCATGCACTCCTCTCAGTACACTTTCTGCAACTTTGTGCTGGCCTCTGAGTAGGTATTGCCGTGACAACTTTCTCTGTCTTGTTCAATGTGATGATCACACGCTACACACTGTCTTTCCAAGCACTACTGTAAACAGCAAAAGTGAGTTAGAATGTTTAAACTTGGTATGCATGCACAACAGGGTTCAAGGTCAATCTTTGCCAAGCAGTTTTATTCTGCAAACTTTAGCTTCGTTATTATGACAACAGTCCGGATACTTATTGATCAGAGCTCATATGTATATATATTTATTGATATTTACACTTTATGTGAAGATTAGCAAAGCAGTCAAAGGTTTCATGTGGAAGAGATCTTCACGATTATTTGAACTTATCTCTTTAAAATCTTGGTTCTCCAAAATGGAAATGAATACCAAGATTCCAAGGGGATGAGCTTGAACAATTGCGGAGATCACTTCCGCATGAAACCATTGTTGCCTTATTAATCTTTGGATAAGTAATATTTACTGCTCAATACTAGTGTGTGTGTGTGTGTGTGTGTAGGTATATACATTCTGGTGCAGTGAGCTGGCAGAATTATTAGCACGCTTGGCGAAATGCCTAGTAGTATTTCGTCTGCCATTATGTTCTGAGTTCAAATTCCACCGAGGTCAACTTTGCCTTTCATCCTTTTGGGGTCTATTAAATAGTAACTGTTATGCACTGGGGTTGATATAATTGACTTAATCCCTTTGTCTGTCGTTGTTTGTCCACTCTATGTTTATCCCCCCTGTGGGCAATAAACAAATGGATATATACATTCGACAAGCTTCTTTTAGTTTTTGTCATTCCAAATTCACTCAGAAGTCTTTGGTAAGTTCTGGACTATAATAGAACACACTTGCTTAAGGTGCCATGTAGTAAGATTGAATCTGAAACTACATGTTCATGAAGCAAACATCTGAACCATACAGGTATGTAAGCAACTTCAGCACACCTCAGTAAGCTAATTCTAGATATTTTCAACTAACACATCTGACATTCAAACATCAAATGTAGTTTCTAACTTCTGAACTCAAATATAAAACTTCTTTGTTTGCATACATTATCATAATTATCCTAGACATAAGTCAAAACTTTATTTTGCACTCCTGTTGTTTGAATACAAATAAATGAAAAAATAAGTTACTCATCACTCCATTGATAAGCAATACTAAAGTATGAATGACAAACTGCTTCTCAGTCCATCAAGTTCATATTTACATTCAACAACACAACATTCAAGACCCATTTTCTTTGTAGAAACGTCCTGGCTGTGGGGAACCACATGGTTCCATGCTCAGTCCCATAGTATGGCATCTTGGGTAACTATCTTTTACTATAACCTTGGGCTGACAAAAGCCTCGTGAGTGGATTTGGTAGATGGAAACTGAAAGAAGCCTGTCAAACATACATATATATAAATATTCTATAATTATAAGCATAAATAGAATATTTGTATAATGTTACCCAAAAAGGTTATTTTAACGTACCAAACTACTTGGTAAAATTATTAATTGATTAATTAATTTTACCCTTTTATTACACACACACACACACACACACACATATATATAAAATAATCAAAAATACACATTGAGTACAGGACATCACTAGTGAGTGAAAAATACATAAACACACAGAGATAAGTGCAAGATATATAAATATATATATATATATATATATATATATCCAGTGTGTGTGTGTGTGTGTGTGTGTGTGTGTGTGTGTACCTTTGTGTCTGTGTTTGTCCCACCACTGCTTGACAACTAGCATTGGTGTGTTTATGTTCCTATAACTTAGCAGTTCAGAAAAAGAGACTGATAGAATAAGTACAAGGCCTTACAAAAGAATAATAAGTATGGGGGTCAATTTGTTCAACTAAAATTCTTCAAGGCAGTGCCTCAGCATGGCTGCGGTCTAATGACCAGAACAAATAAAAGATTAAAGATAAAAGATAATACTTGTATAAGTATGTCTTCCATTCACCACTTCGGAATGAATACACATCATCTGACACTGATGACAACACGATTCCACAGCACTCCATTTTCAGGTATAAAATAAATTCCAATATATATCACCATAAAGTAGAATCATGCTTCCACAAAATCTTAATATCAGCAACATGGATCAAATTGACAGATATAACTCCCCAGGTCTCTCTTGGGCGCTACTGGTAACATGTAACCCAGTACAACCTGTTGCATGGTTGGATCATCAGTGACTAGACTGGCAACCCCATCGAGCTTGCTTGGTGAGGAGGGTGATTGTTGGACACCCTGCGGGGCGAAAAATAGACCCGTCAAAGGGTGGAAGAACTACTATGTAGTCAACGGCCAATTCAACAAGTACCTTACCACGGTGAAGTGCTTGTGTGCTCTATTGACTCAGAGAGCTATGCTGAAGGGAGAGAAATCTTCAGGCAGGTCTTATCAGGCCAGACAGATCAAAGGGTAGGAGACAGACAAAACCTTAACAATAAATCGAAGCATCAGCAACAGGGTGTGGATTTAGTTATTGGCAGGACCTAACAGATCAGATTCCTGGCTTTGAACTAGCAGGATGTCATGTAGAGGATCTTGAATACAGGATGAGACCTTAATATACCTAATTAGATGGAAACTGTGGGACCACATGGAGCTGTGCCCTGTGACTCCTATAGTATGTGCAACTGAAACCCCTAAAAGGGGCGTCCTATGGGACAACCTAGATGAAGAGATGAGATTAACTCCCCAACATCTGTGTAGTAGAGCATCATCTTATGCTATACAGCATATTCAACAAGATCAGTTTCATCTTTCCTTCTCCCCACTCTCCTCCACTTCATCCTTACTGTCACCACCACTGCCGCCACTGCCGCCGCTGCCGCTACCGCCGCCGCTACCGCTGCCGCCACCGCCGCTGCCGCCGCCGCCACCGCCGCTGCCGCCGCCACCACCGCCGCTGCCGCCGCCGCCAATGCTGCCACTGTCACCACCACCACTGCATGCAATATCATTACCAACATTATGTCAGATAGTTCAGTATAACTTTCAACTAGACAGAGACATACTATATTTGAAACAATAGATTCAAGAGCCATTCCTTATCATTCAGTTGACTACCAATGTATCATAGGTCAACCTGACCAGGACTGATCTGTAATGACTCAGTAACATCAATTGGTAAATTTCTAATACTCTTTCTCAATTTCTCATAACGAACAAAATATAGACATATCAACACCCTAGAATGGTAAGACCGTTTTAGAAACCCTATTTCTCTTACTCATCGTTGTTTAGCATCCACTTTCTCATGCTTGCCTGGGTTAGATGAAATTTATTTAGGCAGATTTTCTATGACAGGATGCCCTTCATGTCATCAAGCGTCACTTCTTTCCAAGGAAGGTAATATTTTCCTGTTGTCAGATATGTTATTCATGGAAGACTAGAAATGAACATTGCCTGTATGATAGTGATGCTAATTTACAATCATTATATGTCAAAACAAGGCTACACACACATGCACACACACTTATGCATATACACACACACACTTATGCATACACGCACACATGCACACACACGCACATCATATATATACGAGGTGGTACTGAAAAGTTCCTGGCTTTAAGGGTATCATGGAGAGCCTGGCTGGAAGCCCAACCTTCTGAGTTCTTTTACAGGGCTTAGAAAAATTGAAGGACCACTGCAATAGGCATATGAATCTGAGAGGGGATTATATTGAATAAAATTATAATTAACTGATCCTCCTGTATTTTCTTTTGCCCAAAGCCAGGAACTTTTCAGCACCCCCTCATATAAACAATGAGCTTCTTTCAGTTTCTGTCTATCAAATTCACTTACAAAGTTTTGGTCAGTCCAGTACTATAGTAGAAGACACTTGCCCAGAGTGTTGTGTAGTGGGGTTGAATTTGAGACCACAAAGTTGGGAAGCAAGCTACTCACAGCTATGCTGGTGCCTCAAACCAAACTAATACAAAATGCTTTTATACATCAAACAACAGTAACTTCATAGATACACAAAATCCAAACTCTGTTCTTGGAGTTTGGAATGACCTCCAATGATTTTTGTCACTAATAGGCGCAGGAGTGACTGTGTGGTAAGTAGCTTGCTTACCAACCACATGGTACCGGGTTCAGTCCCACTACGTGGCACCTTGGGCAAGTGTCTTCTACTATAGCCTCGGGCCGACCAAAGCCTTGTGAGTGGATTTGGTAGACGGAAACTGAAAGAAGCCCATCGTATATATGTATATATATATATGTGTGTGTGTGTTTGTGTGTCTGTGTTTGTCCTCCTAGCATTGCTTGACAACCGATGCTGGTGTGTTTATGTCCCTGTCACTTAGTGGTTCGGCAAAAAGAGACCGATAGAATAAGTACTAGGCTTACAAAGAATAAGTCCCGGGGTCGATTTGCTCGACTAAAGGCGGTGCTCCAGCATGGCCGCAGTCAAATGACTGAAACAAGTAAAAGAGTAAAAGAGTAAAAGAGTAATACAACAGACAGCAAATTACCTGAGCTGTTAGAGAATTGGATAGAATGCTTTGCAGTATTTGTACTGATACCCAGTGCTCTGAGTTCAAATCTCATCAAGGTCAAATTTACCTTTCATCTTTTAAGATTTGATGAAAAAGAATCAATTCAGGCCAGTATATTACCAGAACTGTAAAAACATCAGATTGGATACTTACAGCGTTTGTAACAATTCTTTGCATTCTGTATTCAAATCCTACTGTGACCTAATTGTGTGATAGACTTAATATCACATCTAGTTTAGTACTACTACCTGACACGTCCAGTGTCTTAGTGGAGTTTACTCTCTTGTTAGTATTTGGGCTAGATCTCTGCTTTGTGGCCATCAACCTTCTAAGTATTCTTGAAGATCCTGTGAATGGTCATTGACGCTGCCTTCTGTCCTGAGTAAAAAATAGAAAGAAAACCCCATTAGAATTTTTCTACCACAATATTAGTATGTTAATTGTAAAATAGATGCAATATATTTCATTTTCCACACTGAAGTAATTCAGCCAATCACCAGATGACAGATCATACAATCTGGTTCCTGAACAGACCGAACTACACAGCCTAGTGGAAGGGAAGAGAAATACAGTAAGCTGCTACTAAATGTTGAATTTACAAGATTTTTTTTGTTTTTGTTATAGGGCAGTCAGTTCATGCAGAGTTGGTGGAGATTATTCAGAAACAACAACAACTTGTACTACAAAGACATAGGCAAAAACAGATTGAATTTTCAGTTTTGTTGAATTGGTTTCAGTTTTGATGGGGAAAAATCATTTCAATAGTATGAGTCTTTCAAAGGTGGTGAACTGGTGGAAGTGCTAGTATGCCAGGTAAAATGCTTCATGGCATTTTGTCTGTCTTTACCTTCTGAGTTCAAACTCTGCCAAGGTCGACTTTGTCTTTCATCCTTTGTGGGGCTGATAGAAATAAGTACCAGTTGAGTATTAGGGTTGATATAATTGACTTAACCCTCCATCCCACAAGAAATTGCTGACCTTGAACCAGCATTATGAGTCTTCAACATTGGATGTTATTACTAAAACTTTAATCTTGATCATCTTTGTAGTTATACTAAAATAGAATACAGCTGTAGCGTGAAAAGATCCATTTTTGCAAATGATACTACTGTGCACTCATTAACAGTACATTGAATGCAACAGTTATGTTCAAATGAAGAGAGAGTGTTTTATAGTTCAAAACATCTTTCTTTACAATTGAAGCCATACAGTGCATTTTAAATTTGAGATTGCTTTATCTCTTGTGTGGAATTATACTTGATATGGCTTGTTGGCTGTTTTCAATCTAATGCATCATAATCAATGTGCTGCTGGGTAAACTGCTCCAAAGCATAATACAGCTAGTATATAACAACCTTAACAATATGTACTTTCTGCAAGTACATATATATCATTTCATTCTTTTATTTGTTTCAGTCATTGGACTGCAGTTAAGTGGAGACACTGCTCTGGAGGATTTAGTTATTCAGATTTTTACCCTCCGGGCTCATTTACAAGTCTGGTACTTATTCTATCAGTCTCTTATCACTGAACTGCTGAGTTACAGGGATATAAATGAAGTAGCATGGATTGTCTAGCAATGGGAAGTAGACACAAAGATGTTTGCACACACACACACACACACACACACACACACACACACACACGAACACACACATGCTCACACGCGTGCATATGTGTGCACACACACATGCATGTGTACATATATACAATAGGCTTGAACACAGTCTCTGTCAACCAAATTCACTCACAAGCTAATAATTTGCACAGGGCTATAGTAGAAGATTCTTGTCCAAAATGATGTGGATTTTGAGACTGAACCCACAAGCATATAGTTTTGGGACTGAATCCAAAACCACTTGGTTATGAAGTAAATATTTTGACCACACCACTATGTCTGACACTATGTTGGCACTCCGTCGCTTACGACGACAAGGGTTTCAGTTGATCCGATCAACAGAACAGCCTGCTGGTGAAATTAACGTGCAAGTGGCTGAGCACTCCACAGGCACGTGTACCCTTAACGTAGTTCTCGGGGATATTCAGCATGATACAAAGTGTGACAAGGCTGGCCCTTTGAATTACAGGCACAACAGAAACAAGAAGTAAGAGTGAGAGAAAGTTGTGGTGAAAGAGTACAGCAGGGGTCGCCACAATTTCCTGCTGGAGCCACGTGGAGCTTTAGGTGTTTTTATTCAATAAACACTCACAACGCCTGGGCTGGGAATCGAAACCGCAATCCTATGACCGTGAGTCCACTGCCCTATCTACTGGGCCATTGCACCTCCACCTCTGACACTATGAAACATGGTCTAATATAAATGTTTCTATAGGATGAAAATGGACCTCTGACTGTTAAAGGATGATATAAAATACATATTTTAAAATCATGCTGGATGGAAATGCATAACCCTTTCAGTCTATTCTAGCTTGAAGAGACAAGAGAAAACTGTGTGAATTTTGGAATTTTTCTTTTGTTTTTTTGTGGCTTAGTCAGAGGTAGGAAGGTAATACCTGCAATTTTTTGTAGGCCTCAAAGTTTAGTGAGAGAAAAAGTGTTGGGTGTTGGTATTAAGTAGGGGAATGGAACCGGACTCGCATGAAATGCTATTCCTCAATTACAGGATTGCTGCAAAAATAAAAGATGTACAAGATAGGGAATTTTACAATGTCCTTTAGTTAATGGATCAAGTTAAAGAAATAGTTATAGGCAGTGAAGAAGTGTCTCTGGGTACTCTGAAGATTACAAGAAGATGACTATAAAAGAAGTAATCTAGAGGATTGGATAAGGTGAAGTCTTCAACTTTGAATTAGATGAAACTCTTTAACATTAGAAGCAACAGTTTTTCTATCTCTAAATACATAAACATGATAGTTTTACAAGAACCCCCTTTCATATGAATTGTTTCATTGATAAACTATACATGTCTGTCACTCACAGCTGACCATCTTGGCAATTTGTTACTTTCATTTCATGGTTACCTTGCAGTAGTCAAATCAACTACTTCAGGTGCATCCAATGTTATTCTGAATTCAAGTACAGTCTGATGTATTAAATGTTGCATGCATAAAATCATTATTGAATTATTGTTATATTTCAGGATGGTCATTTTTTTCTTTTTTTTTGGCCAAATAACTGCATGCCCTATATATTTATTCTTCACGTCTTTGTCATTGTTTTTATTTTATCTCATATCCATTGTTTGGAAATATTTTGTCACACACCTGTGACCTCTTCAGCGACCCTTTCCATCCCAAGGACAGTCATCTATTCCATTTAGAGTTGCAAAATTTAACAACTGCATGCAGTTCTTCCCTGTCTATGTAACTCTATTTCTCACTAAACTCTACAATGATACCTTCAATTATTTCCTTAGCTTGAGCCATTAACTTAAGGACCTTGTAAAATTCCCTATCTTGTATATCTCCTGTTATCTTTGCAGCAATCCTATAATTGAAGAAAGCATTTTATTTGAGACTGAATTGATTCTCCTGTTTAACACCATCACTTGACCCTTGGGTTAATTTTTTGAAGTCCTACATGTCCAAGTGTTTGAACAAGATCTCCATTCCAAGAACACTTCAGTATCTAGATGCACTGATTCCTATTGCACAAATCCATGAATCAGAGTTTCTTTCTCCTTTTCTTTCATTAATCTTTCCTTCTCCTTTTCTAACTAATCTTTTCTTTTCATTTTCCATCTGGGGTAGCCATATATCTATTCTACAGTAAGGCAACTGTCCCTGTCCCTTTGTCATAAAGTAACATCTCATTGCCTTGCATAAAGCCACAGCCCTCAATACTACATGAGGTACTTGGTGACCTCATTAGTGCTGGTGCCACATGGAAAGCACCCTATATATTGTGAAGTGGTTGCTGTTAGGAAGGGTATCTGGACATAGAAGCCATGTCAAAGCTGACATTGGAACTTGATGCAGTTCTCTGGCTTGTTAAACGGTTCAGCTGATGCTAGCATGAAAAATGGATGTAAAACAATGATGATGATGACTATTATTATTATTATGATACCAAGTAAAAATGCAAATGAATAAGATCCAATGGTTGGAGAATATTGCTGTGCTGAAAAAATTAGATCAGCAGCTGCAAAAGGTGCCATCAGTGTATTACCTCCCAATATAATGTGATGTTGCTGAAACAATATACAATGTCATACAAAAAAGATTGTACTGAGACAAATGTAACGAATCTCTCTGTTAAATCAACATGAAGAATATTTGTGGAATATTCTTATCAAAAAATTTACAGGCCAAATATCATTGTTTAGGACAGACAAATAAAAAGTAGGACCAATAAAATATGTCGGAGAGTATGTCCCATAGAATATGTTCCAGAGATATGTCTAGAGATCAGCTGCTCTACTGATGTGGATACCTCTTTGAAAATCAAAGAGAAAGAAGATAACTACAGACAACTGCTTTGAAATCTTCAGCTTCTGCATCCGGATTATAAATTCACATTTGTACCAATAATAATTGGTACACTTGGTTTCATGAGTAAATGCCTAAGTGACAATCAAGAAAAGATAGGCTTTTCAGTCAAAGAAATCAATTAGCTAATATGCACATTACAAATGCAGTTTGTAAGAGAAACGATAAAAATATGCAAGACTTTTCTCAAGTTCAAAATGTGACATTGTTTTTCTTATCTACATTCCACTGATGAAGCTTTGTATCTTTGTTAGATACAGCTCCTTTCTTACAGGAAGACAATAAATAATTAAAAATAGAACTGCACACACACACACACACACACACACGCACACACACACACGCACACACTTGCATACAGGCAAACAAACAGGGAAGGTTAAATATATATTAGTTTATTGAAGATATTGATTGATATGTAACATCAGAAACACCAGTGAAAAATTTGACGTATAGGTTGATTTGCAAGTAAAAAGTGAAGAAAAAATTGAAAATATTGAATATTATGAAGGTGATACAAGGAAGACTTAGCGCATGTGGAGAAAAGTGAAATTGCAAACAGTCAACACATGTCTGCATGAAGACGATGATGACCATGATGATGATATGAACAATAAAACGATTTTTAACGGGAAAACTTTTACTAAATGTATTAAAAAATTTTTTTTCTGTTTTCTTGAACTACTAAGATATTTTTCATACCCAACTATTCACAAATAATATATTTCTATAATAAATGAAAAATGTTACTAAATAACAATATACATGCGCTATTTAGAAAAATGAAAAAAATCTCAATTATATAAAATAATTCATTTCAAAAAGAGAAAACGGAAAGAAAAATAAGTTGACCGTTCCCAAAGAAAAAAATTCTTTTTCATTTCAATAAAATTTCCTTAAAATGTTTCTATATAAAGCAACATATTTCTTAATGTCTAGACCAATGTTTTTCAACCGGGATGCTGCTGCCAGCGCCTGGAGGTGTCACAAGATGGTCAGATTTAGTACATTAACCACTAATAGTAGTAACAATAATAATTCATAATAGTAATAATAAAATGAAGCTTTGACACATGAAAGAATTTTATTTCTAAAATAATCCGAAAAGACTGCAGTAAAAAAAAAAACAATTATAATTAAGGATTTGATATATATGACTTTGGGTTTTCGTCATTGAAAATTAGATAGAATAACATTAGTTGCGATTATATAAGTTACTACAGCTGGTGACAAGAAATGTCAGTCAAGTTGTTGTAATCAAGTAGTCTACCGTTTGTTGTGGTAGTAGTATCATTGACAGCCACTGTGTGGCACTAGTACCTTAAAACAGCCAATCAAAATCTTTTATTTAGGACGGCGCTAATATTATTCAATATGGTCGATTGTCATTTACTGCTAAATGACACCAGGAACGTATTTATATAGTAATTATTTCCTAATTGAGCAGTTTTTACCTGACATGTGGTGTTGTCAGACAACGACTCTCTACTACACTGATACAAATATTAACGAATGTTGTCAACCGGTGTTTTATTAAATACTTCCCTTGATATGAATTCCATTTAAATGCATGCGACAATCCCCCTTTGAAAAAAAAAAATGATCAGATGACAGTTCACATGAATTTTTGGATAATAAAAAAACATATATATTAAAGATTTATAGAATAAGGTGACCAAATCGATAGGTCATTAATCCATTTATATTATTTAACTGTTAGCGTTGTATTACGCATCTTCCACTTTTTAGATGGCAAAGTTCTAGGAGAGACGTGGCTGCGTTAATGGATTTGTTTTTGACAAATTATAATTTAGAAATTCTAGGTAAAAATCATAAAACAAAATAACTTCAACTAAATTCACAACTCTTCCCATTCCACGTTTGTATCATTTTATAAAGAAAAAAAAAGAACCAACTCCAATTCAGTTTTATTCCTGCTACTGAGATGAAAATTAGAAAACAAAGGTTATGTTTATAAAACTACGATTGTTTAAATCCACTTTCAAATCCCTATACAAACTAAAATCATTCCAAAATCAATATATTTAAATCTAACTTTTGATTACATATATGTAAATATAACATTTCAGAATATATTTGTATATCGATCATTAACAAGTGTGCAGGTGCGTTTTCCATCTGCACTCTTCGACTGTAGACTTGGACATTTCCGAGCATTGCTGCATAAAGAAATAAGCTTCTGATTTCCAAATATGTGCGTGCATACGTGCACGCACAGTGTGGACGCACGTATGTGTATGCATGTGTATAGAAGCGTGCAGACATGCAACCTCTTGCATACGGACAAGCGCGTGTTCAACCAGACACAGCACGTGTTTACTGGGGCAGACAAAATTAGTAAATAACAAAGAATAAAAACAAATCGTTCAGTTAAGGGAAGGTGATTTATTCGGATAATATTTTATGAAAATTAAGCTCTTTCAGATAAGAGAAAATCCGGGCGATGTAGATTTCGTAAATGGAAATATTCTTTGTGATTTGACACAATCAAGACATTAAATGTTCAGGTAGCTCACCTACATTATAACACATCTTAAAATATCAACTGCCAGGTTATCGAGACAGGAAATTTCGTTCATTTCTCCATTTAGGAAGCTGTACTTTACATCTGTCATCATTTAGAATCAGCTATTCAGAATTCCAAAACGTGCAACAGTCGGGCTTATCAGTACCAATCGCTTGAAATTTATATTTTGACCGTCTTCACCATTTATTTATTTTTTATTTGGTCTGGTTAAGAGGTAAAACGGGCATCAGTCGGTCTGTCATTCATTTACTTCGAAGAAGCATCAGCTTGCTGAATATTGTAGACTAGTAGAGCGAGAGTGAAAGAAAAAGAGATGGAGAGAGGGGAAAAGAGAAAAACACGGAAAGAGAGGAAGAAGAAATTACGCTTGTAAAGCAGGCACTGCAATGCTATCCTGTTAGTCTTTTTGTTTTCCTTCTGCTCACAGGTTTTCTGACTGGCTTCGCTGTTGTCTTCCGTGTTATTTGTTAGTGATGATGATAATGATGCTGGCACTGCAGAGGAATTAGTGACCAACAGCGACACACAGCACAGCGGCTGCTCTTTGGATCACCGTAAAGAATGAAATAACCAGGAGCTGTCTCTAACTCGCTGTTTATATGTAAAAAAATACCCAAACAAATCGTTAAACAGTTTCCATTCCATATTCACTACTGCTATTTATCAATCTATTTAACTAACAGTTTCTCCTGACTCGCTGTAGCGTTAGTAATAGGTGTGTTTCGACATAAAACTCCTCTAAGCTGTCTCTCACATCCTCCCATTCCTCTTTCCCTTTCCGTCTCTCTCTTTCTCTCCATCTCTATCCGAGAATTTTCTCTTTTTTATGTTACTTTCTTCTTCATCTAGACTCTGTTTACCATTAGTGGTTTGTACTAACCCGACCATACAGACATCAAGCTGGAAATGTGTTATTTCTTCCATCAATGATAGCAAGCTTTTATCTAAAATTCCAAAATACGCACTGAATACCCTCGATTTCTACAAAACAAATGGGCTTCATTCGTTGTCAGACGAAAATATTCACTCAACGCTCATTAGAATGCTGTACATATACAAATGAAGGTTGCATTAACGAAAAATATCGAGCATTCAATCAGTCATTTTTCTATTCCGCTAAAGGTGTTTATTTTTAAATCGAACAGTTTCCAAATGGAATGATTTATCCGAAAGGTATTCACCCTTTCAACACATCCAACATTTCAGCAGTATTAATTATCTTTACCTCATTATACACCTTGATGCTTTCTCCATCTTTCTTTTAAATCTATATCAACAACCACACACACGCACCAATATAGACATACGCTTGCATTGGAGCATTTCGTGCAATATATGCATATATACAACCTAAGAAATCGTTATAGACGACGTATGTATATAGATATAAATTTGTACATGTATCACAATATATGTCTACCAGGTAGACGTATGCCTGTACAGGCACATACCACAACACCTCATTCGAAGTTAAAACGGAACCTGCACTCCTAGGTTTTTTAAAAATTATTTAAACAAAAAGGTGAAAAGAAATAAAACAAAAAAAGTAATAATCAAACTAAAAACAAGTGGCTAATAAATTAGAAAGATATACAGCCGTCGTTAAGCTCGCTCAGGGAGTGTACGTAATATAATTGTACATACATATATACATCGATATATATATATATAATTTTAATATCGATATCTACCTATAACTTCATGACATAATTATAATTGCAATCTAGCCTGCTGTGTTCCAATATTTTCTGCTCTAGTGTCATTCATTTACACCCAAATAGACAACATTCGTTATGTTAGCGCTTATGGCACCAGTTGTCGCCTTGCAGAGGCCACTTACTTGGGTATCTTAAGAAAAAAACAGAGAAGTAAAGAATAAGGAGGACTGTCATTATATAGGAAGATAACTGCAAAGCAAAAATTATTCTCCAAAAATCATTCAGCCTGGCGTCGTCTGGAGAGAGCGCTGCTTTAAAGGAAGAAAATATGTCCCACCGTTACAGTAAAAGGACAGAATCTTTACCCAATACCCTGTCAGGGGCCATGTTTGGAAATGGGCAACATTCGCAAGAGGAAAATCCTAATTATCTTGTTTACAAAAAGGTAAGGTTACGTCTATTCTATTACTCCTTCTTAAAAGAAACATTGAGGAAGTACGGGGCGGCTGATCAGGGACAGAAAGAGAAAGTGAAAGTTTGAAAAGTAACAAAGGCTGCATGGTGGTAGTACCGTGCACATTTTCCATTCTTATGTCTAAGACTTTCTCTCCGAAATTCCTCGTTCTATAATTCCCCCGCCTCATATATAAATGTATAGTGCAGAGTTGTATTTATGCATTCAGGCATGTTGCAAGCTCATTTTCAAGGTTTTTCTGCAGGACTTACAGTATTATAAGCGACTCCATTCCACTTGTTGTGAGGAATGAAGATCTTTATAAGAGAAATTTTAGTTATTGCATGTTTATGTCATTTATTTCCTCTAGTGCTTTGTTATCTATTTGCTATACATCGAAGAAATGGAATAATGAAGAATTTATTAGAAAGCATACCTTATTGGGGAGGAAAAAAATGGAATGAAAGAAATGAGTTTGATTTATCTGAATTATTTAGCGTGCTTTTTTCCCCCTCAATTAATATTCATTTATTTATTCGTCTTCGTGTACGGTATCCCTTCTCTCTATCTTTTCCTTTGAGTATCATTAGCTACAGATTTATTCACACGATGACACTCAGATTTTATTATTTGTACATTCATATATTTTGAGGTGTCTATAACTGTATTACTGTTCGGAAGAATTGTGTATGTTTTTGATCTTAAATTCAGAGTCAAATACATACATACATACACAGATACACTCATACATACATATAGATAGATATACATATGTCTGTATAAGAATGTATAATGGTATGTAAATAATACATTGGTATATGTTCATATACATAATATTCTCACTCCCTCCCTCTCTTCTCTCTCTCTCTCTCTCTCTCTCTCTGTATATATATATATATATATATATATATATATAAAGGATAAGAGGGTGAGATTGATATACTGAGAGACAGAGATATTGTGTATGTACAATCTACGTATGAATCTCTGTTTGTGTGTATGTGTGTTTGTATATGTGTATATATATATATATATATATATATATATATGGGAATATCTAAAAGTATCTCTCTGTGCATGTATTGTTATACGCATACTTATATATATATATATATATATATATATATATATATATATATATAAACAAATATACTCACACACACATATGTGTGTGTGTGAGTGTGAATATATATATATATATATATATATATATATATAAACGTATATAAATATGTATATATATCTATATGTCCATTGTGTGAGTACTGATATATATGATATATATATATATATATATATTGGATATGTGTGTATATATATATGAATAGGATGTATATTATATATTTTATATTTTATATATATATACATGTGCGTGCACGTGTATAAATATATATACACACATGTATATATTATATAAGTATGTAGGTATGATATATGTATATACAGCTTATATATGTAGATATATATATATATATATATATATATATATATATATATATATATATATATATATATGTATATATATATATATATGTATATATATGTGTGAGTGTATGTGTGTGTGTATGAATGTATGTTTGTCTGTATATCTGTATGTATGTATATGAGTGAAATAAACCTTAGAGTTGCTTTGACCCTCACAGAAACTGCAGGAGCTGCTTAGAGTTTCTGCAAGCTCTTCTAAAACCACTGCAATCTTGAAAATCATTTCATATCACCAGGAGGTATCTCGGGGTCACAAACATTTTGCCCCTTAGTCTGTACTCTTTACACGAGTTGGGCAGTGAAGACAGAAAATAATCTTCACCTGAAGAATGGTTCCACCTGCGGTCTCTTATCAACTGTAGCTACATTGATCTTATTTCAGCTGCTGTGCTTGCCTCCCTGGTGGCTTTTTTCAGCTGTCTGGGTTTCAGACCTCTCTTCTGCAGGAACTATTACACCAATGCACAAGGAAAAATGAGACTGCATGCCATCCTTGCGAAGGGCCTCACTGCCCAAGTTGTGGTATTTTTTTTTTTTATCTGATGGGAAATATCGAGTTGGTCCTACCAGGGCACTGTGAATTAAAACCAAGATTATTGCATTTGTACTTCTGGAGAAAAAAAACATGTCTACTTAGAGTGATGTTACCTCTACCTCCTTTGAGAAGATGAATCTACGGTTCATGTCTATGTGCATCTCTTGGTTTGAGGCTGAATGCAAAATAGAAAACTGGTTCCCTGCTATAGTTTTCATCTTGGGAGTTTTGTTGTCTTCTCTTAGGAATCTGATAAAACTTTGGTGGTGCTGGCTAGTGTTAGTTAGCATTCATTCTTTGCAGATGACACATACCTAAATATATATCATATATAATATCAATTTCACATATATATATACATATATTTGTCTCACCCATGCCAGCATGGAAGGCAGACGTTAAATGATAATAATAATGATGGGCACCCATGCCAACCTCTCCTTCATTGGACACTAAACTCGGCTTGTGAAGACCTGTTGGGGGCAACTGGAATTGAAATCGTGATGGCACCTGTACCAGTGGAGCGCTAAGAGCACTGTCCGAGCGTGATCATTGCCAGAGCAGCTGTCTGGCTTCCATGGCAGTGGCATGTAAATAGCACCATTTGAGTGTGATCATTATCAGCATCACCTTACTGGCACTTGTGACAATGGCACTTGAAAAAGCATTCGAGCGAGGTCGTTGCCAGTGCCGCTGGACTGGCTCCTGTGCAGGTGGCACATAAAATATACCATTTTGAGTGTGGCCGTTGCCAGTACCGCAGTATATTGGATATATATTATCCCTTAGTGGGTTGAATTCTCCATCCCTAACTCTCTTGGATTATATATATATGGGAGAATTTACGAAAAAAACAAGAGACGAAGACAGGTGGTGTAAACAAATGGATGTATTAGTTTAGCGCTCAGGAATAGAGAAAGTCTTTGACATTTCGAGCCTACGCTCTTCAACTGAAAGGAACACAGAAAGAAACAAGGAGAAAAAATATATAAATGTAG
>NC_142930.1:98836648-98844148 GCF_046866305.1 Octopus bimaculoides | reverse complement strand
ACATTTGTGTGTTTCTTTGTCAAATGTATTTCTGTATATATGTCAATGGAACACTATTGATATTCAATGGAAACGTTTTAGTCCCAGGACATTTCTTTGTGTATATGTTGTACTTATTTATATACTGAAGAGCTTATATTATCACAATGACAATATTGTCATAAGTAATGTGATACCTGGATTTTAACTCAAAGGTATTTATTTTATTTGGCTTAATTTAATAGTAACATTGTGGAAATTTTGTCTTTGATTTATAAGTAAGAGTGCTTGTTTTTAGATTCTATGTTTGAGTTCAAGTTGTGAAGGTTTTTCAGGTTTGTTTCTTAATCTCCTATCTTTATGAACCTGATAAAAACTTTGCAGATTAGCATATCTTAACATTTCTTTAGGAACTTCCATTTACATGTTGCTTGGTGCAGCAAGAACCCATTGGATAATGTATTCCAGGATACACTATAGTAAAATAATGATCTGGGACAGTTATGACTGAAAGTCTTTTAATCTTAGTTCTGTTTAGTCAGGGTTGATTTGGGGACAAGTGTCAATGATGTAATTTCCACTTACAGTTGGATATCCCTACTGAAGAATATAATAGCAATGTATGGATGAAAGCCAATGCTTAGCAAGCTTTAGACTGCTTATTGTTATTCATCAAATTGCTCTTTAGTTTGACTAAAGCATTGATTTGGGGTATTTCTTGATAGTTTCACTAAAACTGAAGAATGTTTTATACATTTTTTAATCCAGAAATTATCATCTGACAAAGTCCCTTGCTCTGAAAGACAGTACAGTATTTTTGATATGATTTAGATTTATAGCTTATAAAACTGACAGGACAGTGATTTATCAACTTGGGCATTGTTGTTCTCCATTACTTGTACCTAACTGTAATAAAACTTGAGCCATGTTTAACTCAGCCTTCTATCTTTTTTGCTTCAATCCACTAAAATTTGTCCTTGGTCTTCTGTTAGAAATCCACCTGAAACCACTCTTTTTAAAGATTTTAAATTAAAACCTTAACTGAATTGCTGTTTAACTATTCTTGTATATTTTGTAAAGAATTTTTGTTGTTGTTTTGATTTATGAATAATGAATAATGTTATTTTAAGAAAACCCATCATATTCTTGAATATTTTACAAACTAACTGAAATGCAGAGCCAATGCATTCTTGTTCAAAATATGATCTATAAGGGTTAATTTAAAAAAAGTTAATAAACCTAAGAGATCATGATCCAAACATATGCATTGATATGCGATCCTGTTTGGAAATTGCCAAGTTCATATCTTTTATCTTGTTTCAATCATTAGACTGCAGCCATGTTTAGAAAAACTTCATTTCCTTCAAATCAGGAACTGAAGATAATATTTATCTTCTGTTACTTGTTTATTTTCATCAAAGCCTTTTAAGATTAACAATTTTTTTAATGATTATTTATTTGACCTTATAATAGTCAAATTCTTCATAATCTCTGCTGTTGCATACTCAACAGAATTTGTGCAAAAGCCAATAATTCACTGATAGTATCACTGACTAGAGATCCATGTTTCCAAGCTGATGACCTAATATTAGTCAATAAAAAAAAAAACTTCAACCTTCTATGTTTGATAAAATAAGTAGAAGTTGGATTAAGTATTGAATATTATAGCAGTGGATTCCTTTATTTAATGACATTATCAGCAAAATATGCTATAGTGTATTGAAAAAGGAAGTTTATTTTTCTTTATCAAACACTGATTATTGATTTCATTTTCATGTGATGAGGAAAGTGTCCATTGAGTTTGTGAAACCTCTCCTACTGAAGGAAAAGGTTAGGTAGAGTCAACTGAATAAGGTTAATGGAGATAACGTTCAACTTTGAGTGCTTAAATGTTGAGAGTTTTTGTAAAGACATACACAGACTAGGAGTTTCAAATTTACTTAGTTTTGAAGGTAAATAATTTAGTGAAATATGTAGTAAAAATATCTGGATTAATAGTTCTGAAAGATGCATCACAATAAACTTCTGTATCATCAGGTGTTAAAAATATAACTTAAGATTTTAGAAAATTCACACTAATACTTGAGTATCTTGAAAAATATATTATTCATAATTTTATTATACATGTGTATGATTAATAAAAAAAAATGTGAAGCAATAGTTTTGTATATATTTGTGAATGTTTAAATATCAAGTGTTCGGAAGGGCCAAACAAGACAGTAGAGCTTGACTCAGTCCTCTGGCTCTCCAGCTCCTGTCAAACTGTCCAGCTTCTGTCAAACCATCCATCATGGAAGGTGGATGCTAAATGTTGATGATGATGACAGCAAATTTTTTTAAATAATTTTCATGTGAAGTGAGCCAGTAAGCATTTGCTTGACCACTAGTGAGTCACTAAATCAGAAAGACTGTGAGTCACTAGTCTATATTAAAAGGATAGTGGACATGCTTGAAGTGACAAGAATAGAAAAGTCAGTCTAAAATGGTGGTGGTCATATAAAATTAGCTGAAAGTTGTTCATGAGATTAGAGATCATTATAGTTGCAGTCAAAGAGAGAGAGTACAGCTTTCAATGATAAGCAAATTGTTGAAGTGTGTGTGATAGCTTTTTTATTAGCATATTTTGGTCATTATTTAGATGGGAGAGCATGGGCACCATTTCAAATCAAATGCTTGAGCAGCACTTCATTATAAGGTTAATTTATATAGGATTAACAGATGCTTGAAGCTAAATTATCTGGTTCTAAAGAAGAAGCATAATCTCTATGACACAACTTTGTGGATGTTTTGTGTGTATGGCTACATTGAGAAACATTTATAAGAAATGAAATTTTTTTAGCTATGTGTTATTCCTAATTAATCTGGGTGTAATGTTGTGAGTTAGTCGTTGATTTTGAATTTATATTCTTTTTCATTATATTTTTTCTGGGGTAAATTTATGCTGAAATTGTTATTTTGACATTTCACAAATTGATATTTTATGGACATTTGTAATTTTACTGTCAAGCTTCCTTCATAAGTTCCATGTTCTGTAACATGGTTTGTTGTAAAGAGCTACACATTTGATAATTCCCCATTCTGTTTTAGGTGACTGATGATTATATTTCTCTAAAGATCAGTTAATTTTATACTTTAGCATTTAAAAACAATTGTAGTCTCTTCTGTTTCATTAACAACGTTTTCAAGATAGGTCAAGGATATTGAAATTTATTTGTAAAAATTCTTAATAGTTATATAAATTTTTTACAATTCTTCTGAATATATTTTATGTGCCTGTCTGAGTTATTTCAACCAAAATACTATTTTATTAGTATTTTTTTAAACTTCAAGATTGATCCATTCAATAATATCAATTTTAGTAAAAAGTTGTTAGTAGTAGATAACATTTATTATTAGCTAACACACATATAAGTATAGACATGCGCACACACACACACACACACACACACACACACACTGGGATTCCAACTGTTATATAGGTCAAACTTGTGCAACACTCTCTTGTAGGCTCACCATGCATTCAATGTAAGGAGCAAATGCTCCTTGTATTGCACCGCAAAACAAAGCTAGATAGGAAAACATTAACGGAATATATCTCTATACTTTATAAAATCCCTCACTGATACAGAAAACTGTCGATGGAAGCAATGCAAATATTGAAACATAAGGTTACAATTAACAAGCAACATATATCACAGTCATATTAACACAGATCACAACTGCAAATCTGATGACATAGATCACTAATAAACTAATGATCAAGTTCTGGTGGGAAAATCTGTTGTTTAATGCACTCTCTATAAAACAGGCAGCACAAAATCCCAAAACAAACCCAAACACTGAAGATGAGGCTGAGATAAGATAAAAATGTTGGTGATAAAAGATAAATTCAGGAGCCTCAGCACACACACACACACACACACACACACACACGTTTATTTATATATATAACTATATATACACACATATGTATATCTGTTTATATTTATACTCATGTATGTATATATATATATATATATACAGGGTACAGTGAATTACTGTTGTCTAAATTAGTAGACCATTATGGGTTGACCATATTATCTTACAAAATTGGAAAATGTTGGAATCCATGGAAAACTTCTACACTGGATTAAGTATTCCCTGGAGAATAGAACACAAGAAGTTGTTGTCGATGGAGTCCACTCAAACCCAGCAAAAGTCACCAGTGGTGTCCCTCAAAGGACTGTCTTGGGCCCACTCCTCTTTATAATTTATATAAATGACCTTTCCAGCATTGTAAATCACTGCAAAGTGAAAATATTTGCTGATGACACTAAGCTCCAGCAAATCATCAATGAAGAAGAAGACCGAACCCAACTCCAGTCTAATCTATATGCTGTGAGTCAATGGGCAGATAAAAACAAAATGAAACTGAACGAGGGAAAATTTGAGCTGATGCATTTTGGAAGAAAGTCTATACTAAAACAGCCATACTCTCTTCCTTCAGGGGAATCGCTCACAGCATCCAATGATATCAGAGATCTGGGTGTAATTGTTGACAGCAATCTCAATTGGAGTGCCCACATCAACGATAAGGTCGATATAGCTCATAGGATGAACTCCTGGATCTTAAGAACCTTCCGGTCCAGAGAACAAGGTGTCATCATTCATCTTTTCTCGTCCTTTGTATGGCTACACCTCGAATACTGCTGCCCCTTGTGGTCTCCCCATACAAAACAAAACATCTCGAGGATTGAATCACTCCAGAGGGCACTCACTAAATAAATTGAAGGCATATATATATATGTATATATGTATACATATATATATATGTATATATATATATGTATACATATATGTATATATATATATATATATATATATATATATATATATATATTTATGTATATATATGTGTGTGTGTATATATATATATATATGTGTATGCATATATATATAATATATATATGTATATATATATATATATATATATATATATATATATATATATATATATATATATATATATATATATATATATATATATATATATATATATATGTACACACATACACATGTATATGCATACATATATACATACACATGCATGCATATATAGGTGAATTGGTAAAGTTGTTAGAATGTTGGACAGAATACCTTGCAATACCTCTTCCTCCTCCCTCTCTGCTTGTCTTCCATGAAAGAGAGAAAACTCTTGACTAAGCATATGCCTTGGAATGGAAATTTCTGTTTGCAGATCCATAATTTCATGAGAGATAAAGAAACCTCAGATTCCATCAGAACATTAGCTATGATATAATGATATAACTTTTGTTTCTCATTTTTTTCTGTGATATTTTTCTTGTTTTATTATATGTATCTATGAGGTTGTAATCTCATTTTTTGTCCTTGTATGATGATATGTTCTGCTTAGTCACTGGAATTGCATTGTCCCCAAGAGACTGCAATTCTTTTGGTCTAAAGAAAAACGAAAATATTTAACAATCTTTATTCTGACTCAAAACACCACTTCACTTTTTGCATCTTAGTGTTGTTGGAAAATGACATTTAGAGAGAGAACGGTTAGATAGTTTCCTCTGAAGTTCTTCTTCCTGCTGTTGAAAATTTCTGAAAAAAAAATTATATCTACCTGCCTGTCTGTCTGTCTGTTCATCCATCCATCCATCCTTTTAGTCATTCAACGACCAATCAATTAGTCTGATACAAGAGCAAGCAAAAAAGCATGTACTTAATACATATAATACAGTTTATACAATTTGTTCCAGCCTGAGATATTCTGCTTCCCTATTCTAACTTTTTTATGTCACAGTGAAACCTGGAACATGATATTCTTAATAGTAATGGAATTGGAGTAAAGTCTGAGCTTTGGTACTTCGTTTTCATATCTGGTTTGCAAGATTCTTTATGCAAATTCATGTATAGGAAATTTGGTGGATAGGAATTGTTCAGCAGCCCATTATGTACATATGCATGTGTGCGCGCACATGCATGTGTGTATGTGCTTATATATATATATGTATATATATATAGTTTTAGAGAAAAGAACCAAAGTTCATGAACTCATCCATGAAAATCCACAGTCACATATTTTAATTTTTGTTAAATTGAATTTAATTGAGTTTTTACTTTGGATTTTTATCCCTATTGTTATTATTATTATTATTATTATTATTATTATTATTATTATTACTATTATTATTATTATTGTGATATATATATATATATATATATATATATAAAACTTTTACTAGGAAAAGGTTGACAGGGACTTTGTAGTTTCAACTTTCTTGCCTCCTTCAGTTTTCAAAGTCACTATCAACCTGTTCTTTGTAAAACGTTTAATAAACATGAACTCTACTAAAAGTATTGACTAATCCTTCAGTTTAATGTTAAGTTGTTTTTATACATAACTTGACATAAAAATAACTATTAACTTTTAATACATATATCCATATCTTTGTGTGTGTGTGTTATCAGGTAGCTATTATTTTTCACCGAGTTGTATACTATTTGTGAGTACTCTTAACTGTGATGTAGCTGAGCAACCTTGAATGAAATAGCTGACAAATCTCTGTCATATCACTCCCTCTCACTCATATCACTCCCTCTCACTCATATCACTCCCTCTTACCTTAACCCTTAAGTATTTGAACTGATCATATTTTGCCTCTTTTATGTTTAAACTGGTCAGATCTACCACATCAAAATTTTGAAGCTACAAGACAGTGCATGATTAATTTAAAACGATGCGAATAAATAAATATTACATTTGGCAGAATAATCTGAATGCTAAAAGGTTAAGAGGTGAAAGACATAGAAGATAATGTGGTCTTTTAGGCACACAACCTGAAAGAAGAAATGGGATGAGTAATTACAGCTGGAAGGATTTTGGCCATAGGGTTGCTCCATTAGGTCAAATCTGAGGTTAAGCAACAACAGCAGTGTACTATCTGATATAGCCTCCCTGTTATCAGTGTAACCTATTGGTTTATGGGTTTGGGAGAGCATCCCCTATTCATGTTTTAAAAGAACTAGTATATAGATAATGTTGGGGAGATGATGTTTAAGGAATAGAGAATGTGAGGGAGTATAAGTGATTCTGTATATATATGTATGTAAAAGTGTCTTTGTCTGTTTGGTGTTTGTATATCTCTGAGTAAATAGTAGAAAAAAAGAAAGAGGATTATTAAAAGAAAAGAAAAAAAAAAAATTGTTGTAAGCAGATTATATGAAGAAAGTGATATAAAGTTGCAGATCAAGTAAATATGCTATATCAAAGATGTTAAAAATATCAGCTTGTATATGTATGTGTATATATATATCTGTATATACATATGAAAATGAGATGACAAAGGAATAATAGATAAATTGCACTTTATATTCAAGGCTTCGATGAAGCTATAAAGTGTTACTCAGGCATTCAACTATGAGTTCACTGCATCTTATAGCAGAAACAGCTCTTAGGAAATGAAGTTCATGAGATAATCATTTATTCTTTTGTCACCTCATTTTCTTTTTATT
>NC_142930.1:98829336-98833648 GCF_046866305.1 Octopus bimaculoides | reverse complement strand
ACAATGGGCTTCTTACAGTTTCCGTCTACCAAATCCATTCACATGGCTTTGGTTGGCCTGAGGCTATAGTGAAAGATACTTGCCCAAGGTGTCACGCAATGGCACTGAACCCGGAATCATGTGGTTGGTTAGCAAGCTACTTACCATACATCCACTCCTGTGCCTATATATATATATATATTTTCATCATCTTCATCATCATTTAATGTCCATTTTCCATGCTGGCATGGGTTGGATGATTTGATTGAAAACTGGTAAGCTGGGGAGCTGTACCAGGTTTCAGTTTGATTTGACATAGTTTCTACAGCTGGATGCCCTTCCTAATGCCAACCACTTCAAGAGTGTAGTGAGTGCTTTTTACATGCCAGTCACACAGGTGCCAGTTACAAAACATCAGCATCAGCCATGACTATTTCTCACTTTTCAAGCACAGTATATTGCCAAAGGCCTCAGTCACTTGTCACTGCCTAAAGTTTGAAGGGTGCTTTTTACATGTCAATGGCATGGATGCCAGGTATATTTGACATTATACTCAACTTTGTTTTATATCAGGGGTCCAAACCTGGGTTGCCTACACCCTCTGGTTGTCTATGATGGCATTTCAATAGATGACAATGTAGGAAAGTACATATGTTATTAAAATCAATTTTACAAATAAAATTATCAACTTTTAAAAATAGCAGTATTGCATTAAGTACACCAATTATTTTATCATTCTACTTATTATGACTAAAGAATCTGTCCTCATTCCATTTATATCAACACATTTGTATAAACCTGAATTCAGTTCTTTTCTGTCAATCAAGACAAAATGAAAGAATTATTTGAATCCACAGGCAGATCTCTGGATTGGAACCAGTTAGACAGTTTCATGATTTAACAAAGTTGCAAATGAGAAGCAGGAACAATCAAGTCATTGTATTTTATGTTCATAATTGCTGTTAATTTCACCGTTTATTATTTTCCCCACCTACTCAATCTGCACTTACATTTTATTTACTGAGTCCAAAGCTTAATTTTTTAAACTTTTATATTTAATTTGGTCTTCCACAGTAGTGAATGTGAGTCAATTATAAAATGAATAAATTATTATAAAATCAAACTTTTTCACTTCACTTTTAAACGTGATACTGATTCATCAATGTTTTCATTTTCAAATATGATATTAACTTTGTACGGGTATGAAATTTAATCAAATATATTTTTGGATTGAGTGTTACAGAAAATATTGGGAAGCACTGTGTTATGTATGTAGCTGGTGTTTACATATCTGAGGTATTTTGGAAGTATCTGTGCTCTTTACAGGTTGACAATTGACAAATTCTAGTCTTATTTCGTTGTTGAATATCTTATCAGTAGAAATGGTATCAAATAGTAAAAATCAATTGCTCCTATAAACAAAGGCATTCCACCTATGCAAACCTGATAAGAGAGCATCTACTTAAAAGCAAAAGATCATTAAATAAGAAATGTTTGATCTTTGTCAAGATGTTAGTTATTCAAAGTTTAACTGGTTTTAAAACTACACAAATTACACAAACCTGTTTAGAAGAAAAAAAAAAGAATAAAATAAAATAAAGCAAAACAAAATGTGAACTGTAAATTAATACGTTTTTAATTAAGCTGTTGTTGATTTAAAATGAAATAAAATGCCAATGTTCATGCAATAAAAAGTAAAACTGTTGATTTTAAACTGAAGACTATAAATCTTTAAATTTATCTTATCAATTAAAATATCTTTAATTTAAAACTAATTGGAAATGTATTTTATTCTTATATCCCTAGAGGTAAGAAATTAAACTTAGATCTAAATCGAATTAAAAAAATAAGAAAATGTCATTTTCTTCCTTCAAAAATTGTATACAAATATTCTATTATCTCTTATGGAAAACATTATTTTGACTTTTGCAGATGGAAAATATCTTGGACCGTATGCAAGATGAAAATACTGGAGTACCTGTGAAAACAGTAAAAAGTTTCATGTCAAAAGTCCCCAGTGTTTTTACAGGTATGTTGTGCAACATTAAACTTTTTTTTGTGTGTATGAAACAACTCAAATTTATTGTGGTTGAAGGGCAAAATACAAAAGTAGTGACTTAGTGGATCAATGATGGAAATATAATAAAAAAAACTACTGATGTGAAACTAGCCTACATACTCAATTCTCTATGCTGCTATATTATAATATACATACATTATTTACATATATATGTTTATGTATATGCATATATGTATACATGTATATGTTTATATATATATATATATATATATATATATATATATATAATCCTCTTTCTTTTCTTTCCTTTGCTGAGTGTCCAATAGCACTGTACTTATTCTACATTCTCGCGTTGCTTTTTCGTGTTTTTTCTTGCTTGTTCATGTTAGGATTAACTATATATATATATATATATATATATATATATATATATATATATATATATATTTGAATGTATGTATGTATGAATTTATGCATGTATGCTTATATATATGTGTATGCATGTATGCGTTTATATATATAGATATACATATATATACATATATATATATGTATATGTATATATACATGTACATAATGTTGAAGCTGCAGATTGAAGATTGTACTTTTCAGTTATTTCAAAAATTTTTCATCCTCGTCTCCAGGTGCTCTCCCTATAGTCAGCAAGACTGACAGATGCCATCCATCTATCCAAAACCTACCTACATCCATACATTCTCTCAATATTACCACATCTGGTGGCAAGCTGGCAAAATCATTAGCATGCCGGGTGAAATGCTTAGCGGTATTTCGTCTGCCCTTACGTTCTGAGTTCAAATTCTACCAAGATTGACTTTGCCTTTTATCCTTTCAGAGTCAATTAAATGAGTACCAGTTACACACTAAGGTCGATGTAATCGATTTAATCCCTCTGCTCATCCTTGTTTGTCTCTTCTATCTTTAGCCCCCTGTGGGCAATAAAGAAATGAATATTACTTCATCAGAATAAGACTACATTTTGAGATAAATCATTTGGAATATTTCCAATCAAACATACATGGCATGAAACTCTGAGTGGTAATGCAGTGAACTGTCTCTCCATGACCACTAATGATACATGTCAGAAAGTGTATCCAGATGTAGAAGCCATACCATTTATAATCACAGTAACTCTCAGTAAGTATTGACTCAGATTGTAAGAATCTGTTCAATTCATGCCTGCATGAAAAATAGACATAAAAGGACATAATATGATGATGATGGGCTATATATATATATATATATATATATATATGTATATATATACATACACGTATTTACATATATATACCCACACACACACACACACACATACATCTATATAGGTGCAAGTGTGGCTGTGTGGTAAGAATCTTGCTTCCCAACCACATGGTTTTGGGTTCGCTGTGTAGCACAGCACCTTGGGTTAAGTGTCTCCTAATATAGCCTTGGGCCGACCAAAGCCTTGTAAGTAGATTTAGTGGATGGAAACTGAAAGAAACCCATCGTATATATATATATATATATATATATATATATATATATATATTCTCTTTTACTCTTTTACTTGTTTCAGTCATTTGACTGCGGCCATGCTGGAGCACCGCCTTTAGTCGAGCAAATCGACTCCAGGACTTATTCTTTGTAAGCTTAGTACTTATTCTATCGGTCTCTTTTGCCGAACTTCTAAGTTACGGGGACGTAAACACACCACCATCTGTTGTCAAACGATGTTGGGGGGACAAACACAGACACACAAACATACACATACATATATATATATATATATATATATATATATATATATATATATATATATATATATATACATATATACAACAGGCTTTTTTCAGTTTCCATCTACCAAATCTACTCACAAGGCCTTGGTCAGCCCGAGGCTATAGTAGAAGACACTTGCCCAAGGTGCCACACAGTGGGACTGAACCCGGAACCATGTGGTTGGTAAGCAAGCTACTTACCACACAGCCACATATATATATATGTAAAATTAAGAAAAGAAAATGGAGAGTTAGTGGTTAATATTTATTTATTAATAAATTTATATTCATTTCTTCCTACAGCTGTTTCCATTTGTACTCATTGAATAAAGTACAAATTTATGCTTTAAATTTGCATTTATAAGTTATGAGCAAAATATCATCAGGCAAAAGTTAGACATTAAAACTTACATGTTGACCTATCTGTTCATTCCAATAGACTGTTGGAATAAGCCCTGGAGCCAATTTCTTCAACTATAACCCTTGAAGGTGGTGCTCCAACATGACCGCAATGAAATGACTAGAACAAGTTAAAGAA
>NC_142930.1:98819336-98824336 GCF_046866305.1 Octopus bimaculoides | reverse complement strand
CGCCTAGGTAGTGGAAGCTATTAACTACTTCTAGTTTCTCCCCCTGGCATGTGATAGAATCTGTTTTCTGTACATCTTCAGTGTTTATTACTCCTGTGCATTTGCCACACACAAAAACTATTTTCCCGGATAAACTTCCTTTGATATTGCTGCACCTCTTATGTGTTCATAGCTTACTCCGGTTACATCATGTGAAGTCTCTACCCACATGTTTTCTACAGATCGAATAGGGCCATCTACTTGAAGGGGATTGTAATTTGACAGCCTTCTTACTTACTAAGACTTTAGTTTTTGCTAGGTTAACCCTAAGGTCCTTCAATTCTAGACCTTGCTTCCACACCCTAAACTTCGTCCTTAGTTCTGGCTGTGACTCAACTATTAGTGCTAAGTCATCAATATAGAGGAGCTCCCAAGGGCAGCCTGTCTTGAATTCCTCTGTTATTGCCTTGAGGACTATAATGAATAAGAGGGGGTTGAGGACTGATCCTTGATGAACCCCTACCTCTACTTGGAATTCTTCACCATACTCATTGCCAAACCCTCACCTTACTGACAGCATCCCTGTACAGGGCTTGTACAACTCTTACCAACCACTCGTCTATCCCCAGTTTCCACATTGACCACCAGATAAGGGATCAGGGGACCCTGTCAAAGGCTTTCTCCAAGTCAACAAAAGCTAAGTACAGGGGTTTAACTTTGGCTAGGTATTTCTCCTGCAGTTGCCTTACCAGAAATATAGCATCAGTGGTGCTTCTGCCTGGCACAAAACCAAACTGCATCTCATCTCAGCTTACTCTCTCCCTAATTAGTTGGGCTATGACCCTCTCTGTAACTTTCATCACCTGATCCAACAATTTGATACCTCTGTAATTATTCCCAACTAATGCATCACCTTTCCCCTTGTAGCAGTTGACTATGGTGCTGTTACACCAGTCATTGGGTATGACTCCTTCATGAACTATCTGATTTACAATGCAGGTGACCAGACCATATTTACAATGCAGGTGACCAGACTATATTTACAATGCAGGTAACCAGACCACACTGCCTGATATTTTAAGCATCTCAGCAGTCATTCCTGATGGGCCAGGTGCTTTCTCTGTCTTCATATCCTTAATTGCTTTATCTACCTGGGTACTGTTGATTCGGATAGCTGGTCCCTCAATTGGGTCAACCTTTGGCAAACTCTCCTCCTCCCATTCATTCTCTACATTCAGCAGTCTTTCATAATGACTTCTCCAAGTCTCTTTCTTTGCAGAATCATTAAACGCAAGAGCACCATCATCCAAGTGGACACATTTCTCTTCTATGACATTAAAGTTTTTTCTCACACACTGTCTTGCAATCTGAAATACTCCAGTTCTTTGGTCCTTACGTTACTGAACATTGGCAAACTTCTTCTTTTCTGCTACTCCCTTGGCTATATATACCTGTCTCCTAGCTTCCCTTTTGGTTATCTGATACATTCTCCTGCTACTCCCACTCTTTCAGGCCTCCCAGGCCTGTTCCCTTGCTCTAATGGCCCTGTCTACAGTATTGTACCACCACCATGTTATCCTAGGTTTGGCAGGGACTTTGCACCAACTACAGATTTGGTCTGTGGCCCTCAGCAAGCTGTCTTGCAGAAATTCCCAGTTGCCTTCTATGTTACAGGACATAGAAGGCAGCTGGTTAGCAGAGTCACCTGATTGATAGGTTATCAGGGGGCTAACTGGCTTGCTGAAGTTGGTGTTGCATCACAGAACTCCAGGAGCCTAGTTCCCCCTTCATTTCTGGTACCAACTCCATGGCGCCCATGTACACCATGGCGCCCATGTACACCATGGAAAATACTAGATTGCTGAGCGACATACCTATTAAAATCTTCAGCCACAAAAATGAGATCATTGTCACTCATCTTTGAGGTAGCCTGAAGAAGAATATCATAAAAGTGATCCTTCTGTTCATTTGGTAGGCCCACTTGGCAATCGTTTATTTAGAAAAGCGTAAATCCAGAGAAGAAGCACACTCTAAGTAGAAGAGCAGTCTCTCTCTCTCTATATATATGTATATATATATATATATATATATATATATATAATTTAGCTGTGAAATTATGTAAGTGACTGAAAAGCCAAGAGTTTTGTGCTATCAGAATATGATGTGATAACGCTATATTTTTCAAAAATCTGCCTCTTAAGAAAATGGATAGAATATGTAGAATTAAATAAAATAATAGGTAGCACAATAATTCTTACAATTCTTATAATTATAAATATCACAGACATATATCAAAATTATTTTATCTTATTTATTCATTCTCTTTGTTTTTAAAAATATTGATTTGTACAAGGCACTTCAAAAGTGTTTTGATAGAAATATCTAGAATAATGCTTTTCTTGTACATAAAGAGAATATTTTTGATATATAATTTAGTTTGATAAGTGTAAAACATGAAACTCTTGACCTTGAATCTCTTATGTAGCTTTACAGCTACAATGTGTGTGTGTGTGTGTGTGTGTGTGTGTGTAATTGTATGGTTAAGAGGTTTTCTTCCCAATGACATGGGATCTTGGCATCTTGGCACCTTGACACCTTTTGAAAATCTCAGTTGATCAAAAGCATTGTGAATGGATTTCTCAACCAAAACTGTCTGACAAACAGGAGCGTGAAACTCAGAGTAGCAGTTTTGTGATGTTTTTGCAGTGTTATTAATAATATATATATATATATATATATATATATATATATAATTGGTCCAGACAGCTATATGGTTAAGAAATTTGATTTTGGGTTCTGTCCCATTGTGCGTTACCTTGGACAAATGTCTTCTACTGAAACCTCTGACCAACCAAAGCCCTGGGTGGGGAATTGGTAGACAAAAGCTGAAAAAGCCTGTTGGAAATAAATGTGTGTGTGTGTGTGTGTGTGTGTGTGTGTGTGTGTGTGTGTGTGCTGTTAGTCATTCAAAGTAGATGCAGTTGAATTGTGTCACTGACCATGTCATAGGTGTACAACAAAATATTTTGACACTTTATAATACATAATACCATCAAACAATAAAACTCAGTTTTATCATATAGCCAGTTATATCCCTAATAAAGTATATATACCTCTGAAATATATACATAAAAGACTCAATTTTTTTTTTAAAGCAGTGATAAATAATATGCTTGTGTCTGTCTGTGTATGAACAGCAGATTTGTAATCTATCACTCAAGATGATGTTTGTTCTGTATATTGGTAACCAAAGGAATGAATCTCCTGCTCAGGGTGAAGGTTTCGGTATCACAGCTCTTTAGCCAGTTGCTTTTTTCTTCCTTTGTTTCCTTTTTTTATTTTTTCTGTTCAGTTCAAAATGCTAATGGTATTTTTATCTATTACACTAATCTCATTTCTTTGATACTGATCATAACTGCATAATTTTCAGTTTCAGTGGACTAGTTTTTGAGGATTTTGTAGATTAATGTTGTTGTAGTAACCTATCTCCTTGCATGTAAGCTGTTGTTGGTATAGTTTTTGCCTTACCTCTGTCATTTTTCAATGATCCTGAAAGCCATTAGATTGAGTTGAGTTAGCTAAGTACATGCTACAGAAAGCCTCCAAGTTCATGTAATGATGCTTTGGATTCAAGCTTTTCAATTATGCATATAACTCTGTTGCAAGTGGTTTGGATATATTCTTCCTATAACATCTACTTTCTGTAATAATACCTTCAAATTATTCTTTTGTAGGCAGCTTACAATTGCTATTGGGCATTGCAAAGTTTGTTGGACTTGACTTGTGTTGTGAAGGTTTAAATGTTATACTTCACTCATTAGCCCAGTATTTCATTCAGATTAGGCCTCATTTTCAGCTGATTAAGGTCACTACAAGTTACTGAATTTATTGACAAAAAATAATGTGAAATCAAGGGTCAAGGGCACCATTTTCCCTAGCTATTGGCATAATTGACTGTGAAAATATGGGACTGAAGCAAGCTTTGAGCCTTGTAGGAATGATACATTGATGGGGTACAAATCAGAGGTTTTACATGACAGGATGATTTTTATGGATCTTTATTTTAGGAAACTTTAGAGTCACCTAGGCAGTTTCCCCATGTTTCCACTTGTGTTCCAGTTTTATGTAGAGTCAGTCAAAGACCTGTTTGATGTTTAGAGCTATGACACAATATTTGATCTGTGCTTTGATAATTACATTCTATTTGTGAAAGGGTAATAAAAAGCTTTGGCTGTAAGACAAATTACCTGCTGTGAGTGTGTATATACAAGCATGAATGCGCGCATGTGTGTGTGTGTGTGTGCATCCATGTGAGTGTCATTTTGTTTTTATGTCTTTTTGCTTCCATTCAATCTAACAAATTGGAGTCAGTAGAATATATGACTTGCTCAAGTGCACAGCTCAGTGACTGAGTGTAGTAAGATTCAAACTTAAGACAATGCTGGACGTACTGCAATTCAACTTCACATTGCCATGGCAACTTTAATTATATGGTGATTGTATATATATTTATATATGTGTGTGTGTGTGTGTATATATATATATATATACATACATACATACACACACACACACACACACACAAAGAGCATCCAGTCCACTCTGGCTGGTATTTGCAAAGGCATCCAGTTGTAAAAACTGTGCCAAAAACACACATGGAAGTCTGGTGTAGGCTCCTGCCTAACCAGTTCCTGTCAAACTGTCCAACCCATACCAGCATGGAAGGTGGACGTTAAATGATGATGATCGTGATGATGATGTATATCTGTGTGTGTGTGTGTGTGTGTGTGTATAGATACGAGGTCTGAGCAAAAAGTATCCCGACTGTTGCCATAGTAATGGAGCTAAAGCACGCAGTGTGAAGCTCCTTGGCGAAGATTGACCTTGAACTCTGTTGTGCATGTGCACTAAGTTTTAAGGTGTGTAGTGTGTGATCATCTCATTGATCATGACAGAGAAGGTTGTCATGGCGATACCTGCTCAGAGACCTGCACAAAGTTGCAAAAAGTATATGAAGAGGA
>NC_142930.1:98794336-98814336 GCF_046866305.1 Octopus bimaculoides | reverse complement strand
TTTGAGGGCGGGGTTAAGTCAATTACATCAACTTCAGTGCTCAACTGGTACTTATTTCATCTACTCCAAAAGAATGAATAGTAAAGTTAACCTCGGTGGGATTTGAACTCAGAAAGTACAGATGGACAAAATGCCTCTAAGCATTTTGCACAGTATGCTAATGCTTCTGCCAGCAAGAATTTAGTCTGAAAACTGTAAAGGTTGTGTCTAATAATAATTGGTGCATTGGGAACTGTAAAGATAGACAAAGGGTTGAAGGAGATTGGAATCGAATGTCCTGTAGAGAGCTTGTGCTGAAAGTTTGTCTCTTAGGGACAGGGAAGATTATCAGGAGGATCTTAAGCACTTGAAAAACTATTGAAAGCTTGTGGATACCTATGGTTACAGGTTGTAACCTGCTACCCACATAAATTTTACGAGGATTAAGAATGAACCTGAGTCAAATAAATAATAATAGTAATAATGATAATCCTTTCTAGTAAAGGCACAAGACCTAAAAATTAGGAGGAGGGTACTAGTTGATTACATCAACCCCAGTGTTTCATTGGTACTTAATTTATCGACCCCAAAAGGATGAAAGGCAAAGCCAACCTCGGTAGAATTTGAACTCAGAATGTAGTGACGGGCGAAATACCACTAAGCCTTTTGTCCAGGTGCTAACGACTCTGCCTGCTCACCGCCTTCTCTCTGCCAGCTTGTCACCTTACTCTGCTTGCTCACTGCCTTAAGAAGAAGAAGAAGAAGAAGAATGATAATTTCTAATTTAGGCACAGAATGTAAAACGCAGAAACAAATATCACAAGGCATTTTTTTCTAACTTGCTTATGATTCTGCCAATCCAACACCCTCAAATACTACTACACTCCTGCTGCTGCTACTGCTGCCACCACTATCACAACCACCACTGCTGCTGCCGCCCTCACTACTACTATTACTACTACTACTACTACTACTACTACTGCAACTACTACTACCACCACCACCACCGCCGCCGCTGCTACTACTACTGCTGCTGCTGTTGCTGCTGCTGCTGCTACTACTACTACTACTACTACTACTACTACTACTACTGCTGCTGCTGATGATGATGATGGTGATGATGATTTCTATAAATTCCTAGGCATGGATGATTAGTATAAGTGTGTTGTTTGAAAGCTTTGCCAAAGCAATGAGAAATGAATATTTGAGTGTCAAAATATTTTCAAAGATCCATTTCAGTAGCAAGGCAACCATATGTACCATGAAGACATTTGCAGTGTCAGCCAAAACAGATGGTTCTGTAATGTTGGGTTGGAACACATCTAGATTCTATAGACTGTAATATTAAAAATCTATTTAAATAAAATATCATATACCACATAGTAATCCTGACATCCAGTGACTATACATCCTTCAAAAGAGGTGGTAGGAGTCTATTGAGTTTCAAGAAATAGTTTCAGAAGATAGTTATTAATGTTGCTTCCTACCTTTCTGATAAATGTGAAATCCTGCTACAAAGCCTTGTTGACTATGACCATACAGCACGTAGTGGATTTATTATCTACAGAGCAAGAAAATTCTTCTAAGAAATTGGATTAGGTTTCAAACTATTAATTTCTAAATTGATTATTAGCAGTAAAAGCTGATATACTGTTGGCATACAAAATGACTTGGTGAACAATCATGAAAGTGTGCTTTTACTTTGCTAATAACTTTGTGGACTGAATATAAAACTTGACTTGGAAGAAAAGATCCAGATTGAATGAGATAGCAAAAGGAACAATATTCACCATGAAGGAACACCCTATCTCCACTAGATATAATGAAAGAAATGTTTAGATGATAAATAGCAATTGTGTTGTGCATTTGCTGAAGTTATATATATGTATGATGGACTCTCCTATTAAAGACGGTGTATAAGTGTTTAGCTTTTGCCAAACGACTTGCACAAATGATTTGTTTATAGTGATCAAATGTATGTGTGGTACATTAGCTCACTCCTTCCATCAAATCAATGTTGCCTGAACAGGTGCATGTTGTGCCACATGTCAGTTGTTGACGTGATGGCAGAGCAACATGTGATGAAGTGTTTTGCTCAAGAACACAAAGCACCATCCATTCTAGGAATTGAAACTACGATCTCGTGATCGTGAATGCAACACCCTAACCACTAGGCTGTGCATCCTCACTATATATATATATATATATATATATATATATATATATATATGCATACACATACATACATATACACACACACACACACACACACATACACATATAGACATGGATATATGGGTTATGAAGTTCACTTTGTATCAACATGGCTTTGATTTGGTCCCACGTTCTGGCACATGAAGCAAATGTTTACTATAGCCCTGAGCCAACCAAATCCCTACCATCACCCATCTTTATTGCCATCAGTCACACTTTCCCTCACATTACTCTCGCTGGTGCCTGTCACTCATTATTGACATACATCACCCTCGTTTCTCTTTCATCATTCTGTATGCCAGTCTTTCTCTCATCCTTCATCACATGGCTCATGCTCTTCTTCTTTTCAACCACCTTACTGGTAAATGACATATAGCTGTCATTACTGCTTTTTCCCCATTATTTTCCCACCTATTATTCTTTTGCCCCTGTCACCTGTTTCCCTATATATTTTCTCTTCTTTCATTCTCTCACTCTGGTTCTCATTTTGTCATCTCTCTCTCTTCTCTTCTTCTCTCAGTCACATTGCCTTGAATGAATAGTAATGAATAGTGATCACTGTTTAGCCTTACATGGACAAAGTAACTTCAGTTGTTCTGATGCTGCAATAAAATTCACCTAGTAACTGTTTAAAATGTTTGGTAAAAGAACAGAAACAACATAAGATCGAAAAGATTCTCTTAGCCTTGCTGTGGACATGTCAACCTTTCTAGTGATGAGGTCATCATAAAATGCTACCAGTGCACTCTGTAATGTGGTAGACATTAGGAGGGTATCCAGATGTAGAAACATGCCAAAAAGAAACATGCAAATGAGATGTGGTCTTAAACCTAATTATAATGGTATCAACTTCAAATAAGAACTGACTTAGGTTGTGATGACCCATCCAACTCATTCCGTCGATAAAATATGGATGTAAAATGATGATGAGGACACTAGAAATGTATTTTAAGATGGCTACAACAGCTTACAGCTGAAAAAGGCAGTAATTTTGATATGTATTGGAGGGGAAGACCTTTGTGAAATTTATTATACACTTAATGACAACAAAATAATTTTTTGAGCACAAAAAGACTTAACTAACATTATATTTTAGCCCACAAAAAATTTTGACTTCTGATAGCTGCATGGTCTGGTTTATTTCAGCCTTAGATAAAGAGTCTTTGTTTTGTGAATTCCTTAGCTGAAAACAAATGCAAGAACGTGATTTTGATAAGTGTGATAATGATACTGCAATAGTAGATAATTTCATTAAGAAGATAAATCACTCTGTGAAAATAAAACTGTTGTAGTCACCCAGCATTATACCTAAGAAGTTGATAGCATTCGTGCAGGTAACCCAGCAGCAACCAAAATGCACAGAAGAAAGTCTATCTATCACCTATAATGAAGAACATATTGATTATATCAAATATATCAGGCAATCATAAACTAATGATTATAGAAAGAAATAGATCTTCTATGTGTGTTGTTTCATATTTCATATCTTTTCTGATTCAATATATCTGGTGAAGAGGAAAATCTGCTTCTCATGGAAGATGTCAGCCTTTTTGCAAATATATGCAAATCAAAGAAACTGCTTTTTTTTTTCACAACTTCAGTAATACTTTATCACTTCTGCTTACACTAAAACATGAAGAGCAATTACATTAAGTTACATGGATAAACACTGTCAGTCAATAATAATGAATTTATATTTTAGACCAAGGGTGATTATCAACTAAAACATCAACAAATAAAAGTCATAGATTAGTCACATCATTCACTATCGATTCTAGAGCAACATGTAATTTAATTGATAAAGCTGCATTTAATAAAATCAAGTTTAATTAAATCCTGAAACAATTATTCAATCATGCAAAATGAAAATATTTACCATAGGCTCAACTGCTTTTCTAGCTTTACTTGGGGGTCATTCAGGCTGCACTTGAAATTGACTCAATTCTCTACCTTTATAGAATATTTGTTACCATATCTATGACTGGTAATTGTTTATTGGGATGTGAGACAGCTTCATCCTTTGACTTAAAGTAAGCTCTATAAATAATCTAACAACAACAACAACAACAACGAGTGATTCATTTTAATTACTAAATAATTTGCTGAAGGCAGTGTTAATTTAAAAGACTTTATGTTAAAATAATTAATCAGATATAATATAAAACCTATAATACAACCTTTGAGAAAAATATCTTTTCAAGTAAAGAAACGAGTAGAGATCGAATGGTAAAGGCTCTAAAACATGGTTCTTGCTGTTGATTGTAATACAAAAAAAAAAAAATAAAACAAAAAAAAAATAAGATGGCTACATATGTTTGTTTGTGGAACTATGCAGAGTAGTTACAACTATCCAAAGGAGATATCTAATACCTACTCATGATATGATAAGGTACTGGAAAATTTTTATCAATCATGCTTCTTTTCAAAACTGGATATTAATAAGAGCTGTTATAAGGTAGAATTAGAGCTTTAGTCATGTCATATAACAAGATTTGCTTCTTCCAGTGGGCTGTATCAGCATAAATGTTTGGTTCTTGGAATTTCCACAGCATTTGAAGTTTTTCAAAAAGTCATTAGCAGTCTTTTCAATTCTGAACTTAATATAAGTAATATTGCAGATGAGATTCTAGCAGATTTAAAAAAAAATATGACACTAAATCAATGTTTAATGATATTGTGTAAATAGCCTGACATTAAATTACAAGAAGTGTGTTTTCTACATTAAGATATTTTGGCTTCATTGTTTTGAATGAGAGATTTAAACTGTCAGGGAATAATATTTAAATGTCCCAGAACAGAACCCCAATTCAGTTTTATATTTAAGAGATGAGGAATTATTAACATTATTTACATTATTTACATTTGACGGATATTTGTCCTCATCTTGTTTGTTGTTAACACAACGTTTCGGCTGATATACCCTCCAGCCTTTGTCAGGTGTCTTGGGGAAATTTCGAACCTGGGTTCTCATTCCTAACGATGTTACTATTATTTTATTATTATTATTAATGGCGTAGTGGTTAAGAGCCCAGGCTACTAACCCCAAGGTTCCGAGTTCGATTCACGGCAGCGACCTGATTAATAATAGTAATAATAATAATAAAATAATAGTAACATCGTTAGGAATGAGAACCCAGGTTCGAAATTTCCCCAAGACACCTGTCGAAGGCTGGAGGGTATATCAGCCGAAACGTTGTGTTAACAACAAACAAGATGAGGACAAATATCCGTCAAATGTAAATAATGTAAATAATGAGAACCCCAATTGAATTAAGAAATGTTTTCTTGGTTGCATCAGGTAACATGTAACTATTAAGACAAATTATACTATGGAAATAGAAACTGGAAAGATGGAGAGAGAGAGAGAGAGACAAAGAGAGAGAGAAAGACAGGGGGCAGAGAAGGGACTTCAGAGAGCTGTTGAACAAGAGAAAATATTTCTGGAATTAAGATTGTGCAAAACGTCATATATAACATTATCATACTTTAATACCAAACAAAATGCTTCCATTGATGCTGACACCAGTCCTGTTGGATTTTGCACTGTACCAGTACAACATGATTCCCAAGACAAATGTCATATAATTTCCTTTGCATACAAAACACTTTTAACAACTTTTGTCCAACTGTGATGTGGGCAAGTAAAAATTTCCACACATATCTATACAGTAGGCAATTGACAAACATCTTTAGTGAGCCTCAATTGCTATAAATATTATTTAGTGCATAAATGGAGTGTTTGCCAAGAATATTTCACTGGTGACTTAGATTGATGTCCTACAATTACAAACTGCAGTCCATAAAGAGCGTCAGCGGCATTGTTACATCAGCCAATACCAACAATAGAGTATGTTGATGAGGATGACTGTTGTGAATGATATGTAAATTTTGTAATTGCAAATGCTTTTCCTAAAGCCATGACCTTATCTAATTTGTTAAAACATTCAAAGGAAAACTCATCTACAGAAGTATTTCAAAATGATAAATGAAAAATTTCAGCTGTTTGAATTTATCTGCTTATAGAACAAGAGCTTATAGAGGAATAAGGTATTGTTCTATGAGGAGATCAAATCTTCATTACTTTTGCATTAACAACATGAGTATCATTTTGAATTGGAGAAAAAAAAAAAAAAGCAACAACTGAGAAGTAAAGTATGGTGGCCCAACTTCAGCAGAATTATACAGTTGGAAATTAGAAATTGTTTGATATGTGTGTGTCATTTGAACCATTTAAACCATTAATAATGTGGTAGCACTGCATGCTTCACACAAATTGTTTGAGATGTCATGTGACACAACTTGATAGTCAGGGGATCAGAACCATTAAACATGGTTACCCATTCAATGAAAAAAGTTTGTTTATTCATCTGAAGAAGGCTTCCTAGAAGTAAAAGATCTCTTGCATCAATGGCTTTGTTTTAGATAAACACTTTCCTTTAAAACTACATAAGCACATTATTATTATTATTACCACAAGGCATTTTTATTATATACTAGCAGAGGCACCCGGCGTTGCTTGGGAATGAAATTGTTGCTTATATACTTGAAGAAAAAAAGGCAAAATATGCTGTATAGAAATTTGAGAGGACATTCTGTAGATGGACTCTCAGATGAATGATGGCTGGGTGCCTCTCATGAATGGGGAAAATTGAAGATGTGCCAAAAAGTCTCATTGGTACTTGGAAACTTTTACGAAAATTAAAATGGGGATTAAATGAAAAAAATGATTTACGTGAATATCCTCACAAGAGTAATTGAAATAAATGGTGATTGTGGAACCCCACGCGCGCGCGCGCATTTAACGTGTGTCTTTGTAAATATGTTTATATACATTTATATATGTGTGTGTTTGTAAGAGACAGAGTGTGAGTGAGAGAGAGAGGTTTGTTGTCATGTATACGTACATACATAAATATACATACATCTTTGGGTGTATGCATATGACAACGCAACCCTTGACTCACTCACACTCTGTCTCTTACAAACACGCACGCGCGCGCATACACACGTGTGTCTGTAAATATGTTTGTATACATTTATGTATGTGTGTGTTTGTAAGAGACAGAGTGTGAGTGAGTCAAGGTGTGTGTGTGTGCGTGTGTATGTGTGTGAGACAGAGTGAGAGAGCGGTGTGTATGTAGTATTTACTCTCTCTCTCTCTCTCATACACACGAACACACACACTCACACACAAAATAGAGAGTGAAGCTTTTTGCCGTTGTTACGTCAATACCGGAAGTTGACATTGAGGAACCCTTTTAAAGAAGTTAATCTTAAATATAAAGCAATATTATTTAGTTTTAATTAAAAAAATCAAATGAAGAGCCTAAGATTTATCCGAGGTCAAATTATTCATGCATTACAAGTATGGAAGCATTTGGTGAAGTCGATTTCACGTGAAAAGCGATTACACACACATCTCTGTTTTATATATAGTATAGATTATGTATATTATGTATTATTACCACAAGGCATTTTTATTATATATGAACAACAATCATAGAAAAAATTAAAATAATGATAGTAACAATGGTCTTGTATTTAATGATAATATTAAAGATTTCTTTATTTTTCACATACAGGCTAATTATGACAGAAGATATATTCAACTAATATTGCCTGAAATGCTTTTGGTTGGCTTTGTTGTAATTTCTAATGTGATGTGCAGCTGACCTGTCCAACCCATTTGTAAAGTAGACAGTAAATCATTGCTATTGCCACAAGTGATAATAATGGTACACATATGTAGATGCTACTTACCTAAAGTTATCCAACTCAAGAATGTGTGTGGATTCCACTCCAAGAGAAAAGTATTTCATGAGAGGAAGAGCATTCTGTTGTAGAACATCTGTACCTGGAACATAAAACTAATATCAAGATTAGTGTATTCAGTGTAGTTACACATCATTGTTATCATCATTTTATGTCTGCTTTTCCATGTTGACATGGGTTGGATGGATTTTCTGAGGCATTATTTCATGGCTCAGTGTTCTTCTTTCTGCCAATCATTTTTCATCACTTCTTACAATATACAGAGGTATAGTTTAACTATTCTGAAACAGGGAGGCACACAATAGAATACACAAACATAGTAAATTGAGGTGGTTGTGTGGTAAGTAGCTTGCTTACCAACCACATGGTTCTGGGTTCAGTCCCACTGTGTGGCACCTTGGGGAAGTGTCTTCTACTATAGCCTCAAGCCAACCGAAGCCTTGTAAGTGGATTTGGTAGATGGAAACAGAAAGAAGCCTGTCGCACGTATATATATGTGTGTGTGTTTGTGTGTCTGTTTGTCGCCCCATCATCGCTTGACAACCAATGTTGGTGTGTTTATGCCCCCATAACTTAGCAGTTTGGCAAAAGAGACTGATAGAAGAATAAGTACTAGGCTTACAAAGAATAAGTCCTGGGGTTGATTTGTTTGACTAAAGGCAGTGCTCGAGCATGGTCACACTCAAATGACTGAATCAAATAAAAGAATAAAAGAATATTGTTTAATAAGCTTTCAACTTCCATTTCCCTTTTCATCTTTTTGTATTCGTCACTCTCATTGTACCGAACACATCAAAGTAGTCTTGAATTGAATCACCAAGGGAGCTACTACATGGTCTCCAAACTGCAAGAAATAGTTACCAAACTCCCTGAAATCACTTCTTGCTTTTATTTTTTTGTATAAATGAAGGAAATATTGTAAAATAACTCTGCTAGCGAAGACCTGTTGAGGCAAGTGTAATCGAAATCGAACTAAATTCGACGACTGGCACCCATGCCAACGTTGTCTCCTTCATTGGACACGAAACTCGGCTTGCGAAGACCTGTTGGGGTAAGCGAAGCGAAATCATGATGGCACCTGTGCCCAGCGTCGCCTTTCTGGCACTTGTGCTGGTGGCACATGTAAAGACATTTGAGCAGGTGGCACGTAAAATACACCATTTTGAGCGTGGCCGTTGCCAGTACCTCCTGACTGGCCTTCGTGCCGGTGGCACATAAAAGCACCCACTACACTCTCAGAGTGGTTGGTGTTAAGAAGGGCATCCAGCTGTAGAAACTCTGCTAAATCAGATTGGAGCCTGGTGTAGCCATCTGGTTCGCCAGTCTTCAGTCAAATCGTCCAACCCATGCTAGCATGGAAAGCGGACGTTAAACAAAGAAGAAGTTATAGTCTAGATACACTATGTCTGGGAAATAAATGAGGAAAATAAAAGACAGAATCAATCACAGGTGAAACTCTTTTGATCATTGGTTTGCTTTTAAGGCTGGCCTGGTGTTAAACAACAGTAGCAACAAAATAATCTTAAAACCTGGTGAATTGCAAGGGAGTTTCACAAATCAAATTTTATTTCTAACAAATATTTGTAAGTAATGGTACCTAAAGACAATCAGAGCAGAGGATTTATTTAAAAAAAAAAACAAAAAAAAACTTCAAGATAAGTAAAATGCCAGAAAAGCACAAAACTATAGTTTATTTAAATAACTTTGTTTATCTAGTTTAATATCTGAACTACAAAGTTTGTTCAGTCCACAAAATTTTTGTACTTCTTATAAGTATATTTATATATAGCAGTTTATCTCCATACAATACATATTTCAGTAATCGTGTATATTTATTTATAAAAATGAAATAAAAAATTAATAACAAAATAAGAAAATCACAGCCATCACTCAAAAGCGAATATTACTTAGCAGCATGTACTATGTTTTGCTAACATTTTCATGTACCTAAGTAGTTGTGTGGACACTTTACTCAACCCTCCTTCTCTTGACCTTACTGACCACCTAAAATGTGAGAGCAGAAAGGAGAAAGGGTTGGCTGCACAACTCTAAGCTGATGCTCACCAGACTGGAGTGAAGCACCTGACATGAAGTGCCTTGCTCAAGGACACACTGTACTGCAATAGTAAGCTATGTACCTTCATAACTGTTCATTAGTATTGTTTTGAGAGACACATCAAGTATTTGCTTTCTTCTTTTTTTTCAAAAAGAATTAGGTATATCTTTGAAAATATGTATAATAATGCTCCAGTTTAATAAATTCTATGCGACTATGTTTGCTGATCTTAATGTTGTTACTTTCTTGTATGTTTCTATGTCTATCTTAATAGATAATCTGTCCAAGTCATTACATAAGTGGTTGTGCATCACTCCAATTATGCCACTTACAAATGAGATAATGGACACATTCTTTAACTGCTTTAATGTTCCTAATTCAACATCAAAGTCATTGTTATTTGTTAGCTTTTCAGTGCACTTCCACACAGCTCTATTATTATTTGGTATTACTGTGTTGATTATTAATACACTATTGTCATTTCTGTCATGGAAAACAATGTCAGGCTGTTATATGTTGGTCTTTCTCTACTAAAGTTCTATAGTATCTCTTCATTGTCATTTTCTAAGACAGTTGGAGATTCACATGAATAACAAAACCTTTTCTCTGAATAGGTGAAACTAAGTTGTCAGGTTCATATAGTGCATCTTCACTATGTTATTGTTTTCAAGTACATTTCTTGAGAGCTAATGTTGGAAACCCTGAGGCAATGTGATATATTCTTTCAGAAAACACACCATGTAGGAATTCTAGATAATGCTTTTGACATGTCTTCCAGTGATGGCTTGCACCTGAATGATGAATATTATTGCTTCTGCTGTTTCGTATACATCTAGGCAAGCATCAGGTTTTTATTCCTGTACAGGGCATTCTGTTTACAAAAGAGACAATGGACATTTCTTAACTTTCTACTTCCATCTCTTTCTTGAGCTCCTCACTTTCTATGCCCTCATTATGCTGGCACATCAAAAAACATTAAGTGTATGCCTATGCTGACTATATTGTAGTCATCACAAATGAAGACTGTTGTCATGTGGAGTTGATGCTTTCTTCTTTTTGCATTTTTAGTATCCAATGCCTAACCCTCACCATCTTCTACTTTTTCCATCCTACCTGTCATTGCATGTCTCCAGGTAACACTGCTTGATTCTATGCCCTTATCCTCCCATAACTCTATTTCAATCCATACAAAACAGGTGTCTGTTTCAAGTAAGGGTGACCTGTTCAGCACGACTCACATTCAATCTCGGAGATCTTCCATTTGTGTGATACCTTGTGCAGATGTGACACAAGTACTGATCTTTATTGTTTAATGACCTCAGGTAAGATAGCATAATTTCCTGGTGCTTTACTATTGTTGAGATCATTGATGGCTTTACTAAATATTCCATGGCTGGTTCAATGTTAAGCTTCTCAATTACTGGTAATATTGAGATGCCGATGAGGGCTTCAACAGACTGAATTCTCTGTAGAGAGCAGTTACGAGTGATGCTCCACTCCATCTACATTTTTATAAGTTTAATGTAGTTAGTAATGACTTCTCTAGATTTTGATTTTAAGGGAGCTGTTTCTTACATGGTTTGCTTAATGGTTTATCTGATGACTTCATGCCCTAATATTGCTACTGGAAGAGATATATTCAGAGAAGAGCTTAACTGTAATCAATATTTGTTAACACACCTTTTGTCTCTCGTTTGAGAATAACTCCTAGATATCTTTAAGTTTTGCGGGGTTATGTCTTCCTTTCATTTTCTGAGAGCTTGTCTTTTAGTATGTATGTGCTTTGGAAATTGGCTTCATACCTTTATTATTAAATGCTGTAATACTAGACTTGTAAATGATGGAACTAAGATGGCAGTATCTAACTTCTGCAGATATATCAGTGTCCATTGGGGAAATATCATTGATGAGAGAAATGAACTTGTTTCTATCTGTGTCATTTTAACAAACTGTATGGATCCACTGACTTACTCAATGAAGCATTTTACTTGGTTATCTTATAATTTGATGATAATGAGAGAGCATTCAGTGTTACAGTTAGCCCTGTGGTAGCTTCATGTGTTATAAAATTTGGGCAAAGTTTGGCAAAAACAAATCCATTTTGTGTCACTGATGTAATCTTGGATGGACCCATGAAAGTCTGTGCTTGTACTTCAGTAATCATTTTCTTGACTTAATTTTCTTTCTAGTATCAGATATTGTTCTCATTGGAGACATTGCAAACTTTATTGTTTTGGCAATGTTGAATTTTTCTCTCATATGAAACCTTTGTTAAACATCAATTTTGGTATCTAGTGTAACCTCCTTAAGGTTCCTTTCCCCAATACTACTTTCAGTTCCATTTGGCTTCTTTCTATGCATCATGAATTCTAAGTAAATTCAATAGCAGTGGCAATCAACAAATATATATTTAAAAAACAACATCTGGAAAGAACCATTTTGTAAGATAAAAAACATTGTTGTTTTACTGCAGTGGATGTAAATATGGAAATGAAATGAAAAGGTGAAGAAGTGAGGAAGGAAACTGAATGAATATTTTTAGTTGAAAGGTTGCTAGGTTCATAGGCATTTTGCCTCTTGCATCCCAAACTTGAACCATAAAATACCCACACATGCATGCACACACATATGCATGTACATGCACATACACATGCACATTCTGTTGTGTTGATCTACAACTTATATTACTATGGACTTTGTGATCATATTGTTACAATTATCGAGGTATTTAGTTGGTATAGGTCCTTCAAAAGTTAGTGCATTGGCAATGGCTGTTGTTGTAAGGGTTTTGGTGTTGATGATAGTAGTGGTGATGAAAATTAATTTATACATACATACATACACACACACACACACACGCAGATGGATAGATAAAAATATAAGTAGTGATTATAGGTTTTTCAAATTGTTCAAATTTATTTGAGTTTCCATAAGGCTGAAATTGCAGGCTATATCCCAACATTTGTAGTCATACTTTACAGTTTTGTTAGTGTGAAATCTTGTAACCTGAGATAGCAATCACACAGATTAAGGACCTGTAAATACATATTACAGAATATATGTATATGCGTATATAGGTGTATACTGTCATCACCACCAGTGGTGGTGATGATGGTGGTAGTTTCACAACTGCTACCTAGGTAACAACAGTAAGTCACCCATATAATTCTAACTAGGAAAGGGCAAAGTAAATGTCATTATCTCTAGTCTTTAGTAGTGTCAAGGGCTTTAAGCAAATAAGAAACAAACCTCTCACTGAATAAGTTATCAATTTGCAATTAAATCCTTACCTCAAAAGTTTGACATTTAGTCTTGCAAGCTATTGAGTGGTTTGTAGGTCTCACACAATGGTTACTGCTTAGAGTAGACAATGGTGCTAATCTTCACTACGTATGCCAAGTGAGGTTAAACTCCAGATCAACCGTGATCAAGCAGATCTATGACCAAAGGCCTTCCAGTCATGACCAGCCCATTTTTGTAGGCATTGTGTATCAAGGATTACATTATTCAGTGTATCCTTTTATTTTTTTTTAAGATGGTTGGCTGTGATTTGAGGGAGACTTACTATTATTACTTCTAGCAGGTTGAGTGAACTCATAAAGCAGTGGTTTCCAATGTTTCTGTGACTTCATTACACTTTTTCCCTATCTGTAAGGGATGCAAAACACTAGGTTTACTACAAATTCATTGGAAAATCTTTTAGGCTTAATTGCAGCATCTCATTCACTCTGCACTGTTCCATTTTTGGAATACAGATTTGATATATTTTAGTCAATTGTAATGTTTAAATTTCAAACTTGTGATACATCGTTGTTGGCACTCCGTCGCTTACGATGTCAAGGGTTCCAGTTGATCCGATCAATGGAACAGCCTGCTCATGAAATTAACGTGGAAGTGGCTGAGCACTCCACAGACACGTGTACCCTTAATATAGTTCTCGGAGATATTCAGTGTGACACAGTGTGACAAGGCTGGCCCTTTGAATTACAGGCACAACAGAAAGAGGAAATAAGAGTGAGAGAAAGTTGTGGTGAAAGAGTACAGCAGGGTTCGCCACCATCCCCTGCCTCGTGGAGCTTTAGGTGTTTTCGCTCAATAAACACTCACAATGCCCGGTCTGGGAATCGAAACCACGATCCTATGACCGCTAGTCCGCTGCCCTAACCACTGGGCCATTGTGACACATCAAACTACAATTAAAGATACTTTGGTTGAACAACATTGACGTTGAAAATTAAGTGTCTCCAACAGGGAGTCACTCCAATGCCAGTAACAAAATATGAACTGCTCTGTCAGTTGTCCACCATCTGATAAACTCAACCAACCATACCGACATATGAGGGGGTGCTGAAAAGTTCCTGTCTGTGGGTAAAAAAAAATACAGGAGGATCAGTTAATTATGATTTAATTCAACATATTTCCCTCTCAGATTTACACACTTATTGCAGTGGTCCTTCAATTTTTCTAAGCCCTGTAAAAGAACTTGGAAAGTTGGGCCTCCAACCAGGCCTTTCATGATACCCTTAAAGCCAGGAACTTTTCAACACCCACTTCCTTGTACTATATCAAGATAATCTCCCCATATAACTGATGAATAAAACTGAAGGAAAAACAGCCAAAGCTAAATAGGAAACTATTATAATGCTTCTTTATTTGCAGTTGAGTAATACAACTACCCCTTTCTCTCCTGTCTCCTTACATCTTCAGTCTATCAATATAACACAAAATTCAGTTCTATTCTTCTTTATATATATATATATATATATATATGTATCAAATGGATGTCTTATAAAACTATCCTGCACATAAAATTACAGCCATACCTACAATCCAACATACCTCCATCATCAGCCACCCCAAGGATCTCATTATGGTTTCAACGCCTGGGCAGTACCATTCAATCTGACAGTGTCAACAGCACTAAAATAAGTGTTGTTTGGGAACAAACATACCTTTGATATGACCACATTCATTTAATCTTAATCAATTAAACTACAACAGAGAAACCACATTTACCTTTTGTCTTCTGATCTGTCTTTTGATCATTCTTTCTTCCTTCTCTCTTGTGTGTTCTCCCTCTCTCCCTCCCTTCCCCCTCACTCAATTTGATCTGTTATCTTATTGACTATCTATCTCTTTGCATGTACATATTTGTGTATGTATGCATGTGCGAAACTACAAATGTATGTAAGTGTGTATGTATGCGTGTGCGAAACTACAGATGTATGTAAGAGTGTATGTATGCATATATGTAATTTTTATGTATGTGTGTGTATGTATATCTATATCTATATCTATATATCTATCTATCTATCTATACATACATACATACATACATACATCATCATCATCATCATCGTTTAACATCCGCTTTCCATGCTAGCATGGGTTGGACGATTTGACTGAGGACTGGTGAAACCAGATGACTACACCAGGCTCCAATCTGATTTGGCAGAGTTTCTACAGCTGGATGCCCTTCCTAACGCCAACCACTCTGAGAGTGTAGTAGGTGTTTTTACGTGCTACCGGCACGAAGGCCAGTCAGGCGGTACTGGCAACGGCCACACTCAAAATGGTGTGTTTTATGTGCCACCCGCACAAGAGCCAGTCCAGCGGCACTGGCAATGATCTCGGTCGAAAATCCTTACACATGTCATGGGCACAAGTGCCAGAAAGGTGACGCTGGGCACAGGTGCCATCCCGATTTCACTTTCGCTTGCCCCAATTAGTCTTTGCAAGCTGAGTTTCGTGTCCAGTGAAGGAGAAGACGTTATACACACACACACACACACACACACACACACACACACACACACACACATATGCATGCATGGATGTATGGATGTATATGTGTGAGGTGAGTATATATATGGTGTCATGCAACTGGCACCCATGCCAATGGCATATAAAAGCACACATTACACTCTTGGAATGGTTGTCATTAAGAAGAGCATCCACATAGAAACCATGCCAAATCAGACTGGAGTACGGTTCAGCCCCTCAGCTTACCAGCCCTTGTCAAACCATCCAGCCTATGCCAACATGGACAATGGACTTTACATGATGATGATGATGATGATGATATATATGTTTATATACATACACATATGTGCATGGATATATATATATATATATATATATATATATATATATATATATATATATATATGTATCAAATGGATGTCTTATAAAACTATCCTGCACATAAAATTACAGCCATACCTACAATCCAACATACCTCCATCATCAGCCACCCCAAGGATCTCATTATGGTTTCAACGCCTGGGCAGTACCATTCAATCTGACAGTGTCAACAGCACTAAAATAAGTGTTGTTTGGGAACAAACATACCTTTGATATCACCACATTCATTTAATCTTAATCAATTAAACTACAACAGAGAAACCACATTTACCCTATGTATAAAAACAGTATCGGTAAATTAATAATTCTATAAATAAGCCTAGGGTGTGTGTGCATAAGCACATTTCTGTGTATACGTGTATATATGTATGTGTTTGTGTATGTATGTGTGCTTATGTAAGCATCAATGTATGTAAGAATTCAGCAGTACATATACTAAAATGGGAATGATACAGAGAAGATTAGCATGGCCCCTGTGCAAGGATGACATGTAAATTCATGAAATGTTCCATATTTCCCCCTACCATCGTTTGACGACCGATGCTGGTGTGTTTATGTCCCAGTAACCTAGCGGTTTGGCAAAACAGACTGATAGAGTAAGTACTAGGCTCACAAAGAATAAGTCCTGGGGTTGATTTGTTCGACTAAAGGTGGTGCTCCAGCATGGCTGCAGTCAAATGACTGAAAAAATAAAAGAATTAAAGAATGCATACAAGTATGCCTGAATGTCTGAATACACATATGAGTGTATGTAGGTCAATATTTGTGTCTATTACATGGAACTTCGTGTTTGCAATCTGTCTGTTAGGTGGAATAATACATACATACATACATACATACATACATACATACATGCATGCATACACTCACACACTCCCACACACACACATACACAAACATATGTATGCATGTACGCATGTATACTCACATCTTTCCATACTGGCCTGAGTTGGACAGTCTGACAGGAGGTGGCCAGGCAGAAGACCAGGCACCATACTTCTGTGTCTGTTTTGGCATGGTTTTTATGGCTGGATGCCCTTCCTAGCACCAATCAACCCGCAGAGTGAGCTGAGTGCTTTTTATGTGATACTAGCACAGGTGAGGTCAGTTTTGGCATGGTTTTACAGCTGGGTGCCTTTCCAAATGCCAACCACTTTACATTGTGAACTGGATGTTTTTTACATGGCACCTGCACTGGCAGGATCACCAAGTATCTTACAAGACAAGGAGTCTTTGAGAGGAGAGGGGACTTTGGCAGTGGTGTTCTTGTGTCTGATGAGTAGTGTGACAGAAAGACAGGAACAAATGTCTTGCTGTAGAGGAGATACATGACTACCCAGCCAGAAAGAGAGAGAGAGAGAGTTTACAAGAAAGAGGGTGTGCATGCACACACATATACACACACACACAGATCTATATATATATATATATATATACTTACATATATTTATATATATATATATATATATAATCATAAATATATACTGAGAATTCAAAGAACTACTGATTTCAAAACTACAAATTATTACTCTAGATTGATAGCGATATTTTTGATACACACAGAACAAAAAACAGTAGAGAAGAGTAAAAAAAACACCTGCCTTTAGTTTACTCTTCTCTACTGTTTTTTGTTCTGTGTGTATCAAAAATATCGCTATCAATCTAGAGTAATAATTTGTAGTTTTGAAATCAGTAGTTCTTTGACTGCTATTTCTGAATTCTCAGTATGTTGGAGAAGCAGGTTACTGTCAATCCCTATATATTTATGATTATAAATGATTTTTACCGAAAAGGTTTTTTCGTACTGAGCTACCCGGCAAAATTGTTAATTATAAATTTTATTACTAATTGACGATTCCCTGCCCTGCATATCTATATATATATATATATATATATATATATATATATATATATATATATATATATATATATATATATATATATATATATATATATATATATATACATATATATATATATATATATATATATATGTATATATATATATATATATATTTATATATATATATATATATATATATATATATATATATATATATATATATTTATATATATATATATATATATATATATATATATATATACATATATTTATATATATATATATATATATATATATATATATATATATATATACATATATACACATATATTTATATATATATACATATATATATATATATACACACACACACACACACACACACACACACACATATATATATATATATATATATATATATATATATATATATATATACACACATATATTTAAATATATGGAGCAAACTGTTCTCAGACCAACTAGAGCGAATAACATTCTAGATCTCTGCTTCACGAACAATACGGACATCATTCATGATGTGAAAGTGACGCCGACATTAGTTTCGGATCACAACATAATAGAGCTGTCTATGTTTGGGCCAAAAGAAACCAGAGGCATACAGCCTAAAGGAAGCACCCAAAATCTCTCCAATCTGAACTTCCACAAAGCGGACTGGAAATCGATTCAGAAAGAGATCCTCAGAGAGGATTGGCCAAAATGTCTCTCCACACCAGACATTGACATGAAACTAGAATGTTTCATGTCTATTGTGCAAGCCATAAGCCAGAAATATGTCCCAGAGCACAAGGCCAAAACAAATAGGAACAAGATTCCAAGGGAGAGGAAGATCCTCATGAGACGACGGACAAAAGTTGCAAATCGACTCAACCAGCATCCCAAGAATGGCCAAAGGTCCCACCTAAAAACGACACTGATGGAGATCGAAAAAAGGCTGCAACAATCCTATGTGAGGGAGAGAGCAGACAAAGAAGCCTGGGTTATAAAAAACATTAAGTCAAACCCAAAGGCCTTCTTTCATTACGCAAAAGAAACAGCCTCAGTACGCTGCAAGATTGGACCCCTCTTCGAAAAGGATGGCTCCCTCACAGACAGTCCAACTAGGATCAGTGAGGTACTGAATGAGCAATTCAAAAGTGTCTTCACCACTCCATTGGAGCACAGACAAGTGAACAAACCAGTGGACTTCTTTGCTACCTCCCCTATAACCAGGGAGGCAGTTACGATGGAATACATCAACATTAGCGAAGAAGATGTACTACTAGCTATACATGAAGTGGACACAAACTCAACTGCTGGCCCTGATGGTTTCCCAGCAATCCTCCTTAAATCGTGTAAGCATGCCCTGGCAAAACCCCTCCAGATCCTCTTCCAGAGCTTTCTCGCAAACGGAAGACTGCCAAGCAAGCTGAAGGAGGGAATAATATGCCCAATCCATAAAGGGGGAAGCAGAGCAGATGCCAAAAACTACAGGCCTATCTCTCTGACTTCACACATCAGCAAAGTCATAGAAAGGATAATCAGAGGAAAACTGATCGCATTCCTTGAAGAAAATAAATTGCTGAGTGATACCCAACATGGCTTTCGACCAGGTAAGAGCTTCCTGACCCAGCTCTTACAACATTACGACTGGGTGTTGAGGCAGTTACTCAACAACTCAAATGTGGACGTAATATACCTTGATTTTGCAAAAGCTTTTGACAAAGTGGATCATGGTGTGATATGCCACAAATTGCGTGATCTTGGCATAGCTGGAAAACTTGGAGAGTGGTTACATGACTTTCTGAAAGATAGAAGTCAGGCAGTAGTGGCTAATGGAGCCACCTCTATGAGAACACAAATAATGAGCAGTGTTCCACAGGGCACTGTCTTGGGACCATTGCTTTTTATAGTCGCTCTCTCAGATATGCCTTCAAGTGCCCGGATAGCCACTCTTGCAAGCTACGCAGACGATACAAAAGTCTCGCAGAA